>NC_060896.1:26595276-26715276 GCF_014805685.1 Silurus meridionalis
GAGTCTCATGAGAGCAGATGATTCATTGTTCATTTTTTGACTAATTATTTCTGTTTAGACCATCAAACGCTTAATATTTGCTATTTATTGCTTCACCAATTTATTTGTTTTGGGTTTTTTTGCCCTGGATTGTGTATGTACTTATTTTTCACTTGGTGGCGCTACCAAGCTATAAATGACCTGAAAAAAAAACTTGGACAGTTTAAAAAAATAATTAAGCAATTCAATTGAAATCTATAACAATATACTGTAATACACACAAACACAAAACACTTGCGCACACACACACACACACACACACACATTCATACATTCAGACCTAATGAAGACTAGATTCTTCATTTGAGTATTTCGGGCATCTTTTGGTGTAGGAGATGGAAACTGGAGAATTTAAAGGAAACCTATACTCTAGCAGCTCCTCCGTTAGTTTGGACCACTTGGACCAGTCTTTGCTCCCCACATACATCATTGAGCCTCGGACCGACCATGACCCTGTTCACCACTGTTCCTTCCTTGGACCACTTTTGATAGATACTGACCACTGCAGACCAGCCCATTTTTTCTGCTTCTAACATCAACTTTGAGGATAAAATGTTCACTTGCTGCCTAATAAATAAATCCACCCACTAACACGTGCCATGATGAAGAGATCATCAGTGTCCTTCACTTCACCTGTCATAATGTTATAATGTTATAATGTCATGCCTGATTGGTGTAAATTCACATACAGTTTGTTTGGTGGCTCTTTAAGCACAGTGTCGTATCTATAGACTTTTTTCCAGAACAACCCAATAGCATCTATTCCATGGTCTGGTACTGGGTCATGACTCAGAGTCTGGGGTCCTCAGCCTCACACTAATGTCCTTAATGATCACAATATAGCAGTGACTTGTAATGATCTGACTCTCTGGAAATTCCTGTCACTACTTTCCCTTCCTCTCTCGTTCTCTCTCTCCGTCACCCAGAGGATTTACACACGATAAACCGTGACCTGACAGTTGCTCGCTTTTTTTTCTCCCCATACAGACATGCATTAGCAATCCACAAAAAGCAGATTAAAGGCTGAAGAGTCCTTTTTCAGTCTGCCACTCTCGATTACTCCAGGATGGACTCTCAATCCGAATCCGGAATCAATTCCTGTAGCCTAATAATATGCCAGAAATCACACCAGTATGGAAAGAAAAAAAAAAGGTTTGGGCACCTCTTTAGAGATTAGCGACATGGATTTTTTTCAGTAATTTTTTCACAAGCAGTCCTAATGATAATCATGATGTGGATGCTAATGATGATGAAGAGGATGATGATGATGTTCTCATTACTGATTCAGATTTGCCACTTTCAGCATTCGCAGCTGTCAACATCCATGACACACATTCGGTCTGGTGGATAATAAACTGTCCCACTGATTCAATGCTTCGCTCTGCATAATGCGTTCCTTTCCTCGAGCTAATACAGCGTATGAAATCTTTCACACCCTTTCGCATCACGTGACTGCCGAGTGTCCGCGTTTAACACCGCAACGGTATAAAAGTGCTTTATGTTTACTTATGAATCATTTACACCAGAGGAGGTCTTCTTCCACCATGGTGATAGATCAATATCTCAGCTTGTTACTGCCATCCATGTTCATTTAATTGCAGCCGTAGGATCAGTGTGCAGAATCTTTGTAGCGAATCGTTTTTGTACAGGGTTTTAGGTTCGGTGCACATGTGTGCACATGCAATTTCTTTTTCTTATGTTCGGAACATATTTAAAATCTGAGTTCCCTCAAAAACGTAATAAGTGTCAGAACGCAAGTTTGTTTAGACGCCGTCTATCACTTTGAGGAACTAGAGTTAGCGCAGTGTCACTGTGGAGACTCACTCAGTACCAGAAATACGATCTGTAGTGCGAGATTTTGTTTAGCACACGTGTGAAATTGCGGAACTTCCGTTTTTACGACAGTCTTGCGATATGGATTCTTTTGCCTTTTATGTCCAGCTTCAAGAATTTCTCTTAAAAGGTCAAAATCCTGACAATTCTGCATATCAAAGGAATAAATGAATGAGGGATGGAAGGAATGAAGACATCAACACACACACACACATACACACACACACACACACACACACATCTGAGCTACCACCTCCCACCTCTGTGCATAGAATGTCTCTGGATGCGGTAGACCAAACCCAGCGTGACAAGGCCCCTGTGCACAATGCCAGCTCCATGAAGATACAAGAGTTGGAGTGGAAGATCTCCTGCTATAAACCGCACTGAACACCTTTGGGATGAATTGAAACGCTCACTGAACCCAGGCCTTCTCACATTTAATGCAGTAACTTCTACATTATAACAAAATGTAAATGCTACCTACTGCCAGACTCAGGTTTTAGAGTGTGGTCTATTATAAGGGGGTGGGTGCCAATATTTATGAAGCTGTGCAGAGAAAATGACAAAAAAAATCCTGAACATGGAGTAAATATATATCTTAGAACATAAAGGCAACTCTCTCTCTCTCTCTCTCTCTCTCTCTCTCTCTCTCTCTCTCTCTCTCTCTCTCTCTCTCTGACACACACACACACACACACACACACACACACACACACACACACACAGAGAAGAACTGGTGTACAGTTCTTCTGTTGCCACAGCTTGATATTTTCTTTCAAGCTGAAATGCAAAGAAACGGCTAACAGCAGTTTTCCGTCAGGGATGAAACTGAAAACGTAGAGATGGATCAAGTGAACGAAGGATGAATTAAATGAAGAGAGGAGGAATAGAAAAAGAATGAGGAGTTTTGTTCGCTGTGATTGAACATGTGATTGGATTAGCACTTAAACTGGAAGCGGCAGATCCTTTAGGATGATCTGGGTTTAGAAGGTAAAGCTCTCAATCCCAGCGAGGAGGTTTATTTAAAGTAACAGATCACATTAGAATACAGTGAATAGATCAATTATTTAGGGGGCCTTATGTTTTACATATGGTGTGAACATATGTTACATATGAACATATGTTACATGTTACATATTACATATTTACATATGGTGTGAACATATGTTACATATGAACATATGTTACATGCTACATATTACATATTTACATATGGTGTGAACATATGTTACATATGAACATATGTTACATGCTACATATTACATATTTACATATGGTGTGAACATATGTTACATATGGAACCTGAACATTTTACTTAAGTTAAAGCAAAAACATTACCAATCACTAATTCCAATATGACTTAAGTAAAAGGCTTCGAGTATCTGATTTGAACAGTTTGTAGATATTTGACTCGTATTGAACGTATGCTTAAATATGCACTAGTCTTCAACAGCAAGACGCATGTTAATGAAAAGCCAAAAACAGTTGATTTGTGGGGTTTTATTTCCTAAAATCAAATCGAATTGTAACAAAACAAAGACAAATGAGTGAAGCAGTCTTTCAAACAAGGAATCTTCAGTTCACAAATAAAATGACAGTATCACGTCACAATGTAGAAAAGCCAATAGCATTTGATAAAGTGAATCATTTTAGATAAAGTAAAAACAAATATTCAGAGCTGAATAATTGATTGCAAAATGTAATTGGTAACAATTGTCATTGAATCATAAATGTATTTCAGTCGGGAGTAAAAGTCGTTTAAATCTTTCATACTCAGTAAAATTAAAAAGTAGCCAACAATTTATTCGATTACTTTACAGCACTGCATAATGCAAATAAATTGCCTTCTTTTTTTGTGTAAATAATGCATCAGTGGCCTCTGTATCAATCATGAACTTCAGTGGAAAACAACTTTACATTAATAGCATTCGTTTAAAGCTTTATTTTATGCATGTTCCTTTTGTTGTGTTCCAACAAACTTGCTAAAAGGCAAAAACACAAGAATTGGATGAAGAAAATTCTGTGCTCAGTTTAGTCCAAGTCTTTGAACAGAAGCACCTCTGTAAGACCTTGAATCAGGAGAGAAGATGTTATCAGACTGCCTCTTCATGTAATCTTCCATCTATCAACCGGGTCGCCTTTCCTGAGTGGTGGGAGGGCATTAATAATTCAGCGGATTATATTAGGCTTTATAACAGCTTGTAACTTTACTCTTGGCGTGTACATTCAGTAACATTATTTCTCCTGATCCTGTATTATAAAACATCTCTGTAGTTCACGTAGTAAAACCGAAGCTACCTGCTAAGTTTGTTTGTTGGATCAATTTTGTGTTTGACAAATGACAAAGGACAAATTTATGAAGCACTGATGTCTATAACTCTCTATTACTCTCTTAGCATATACATGCATAATCTTCATACAATGTCTAGTACTTACTTATTATTATTATTATTATTATTATTATTATTATTATTATTATTATTATTATGTAAGAAGCACATAAGTCAACCAGGTTAAAACCAATGACATGTTTATAACTGTAATGAAGGACTAATGTGCACTTCTCCTTTTTTTCACAGGAGTCATGTAAAGTATAAAAACTAAACTGTTTGTTTGTTTAAAGTTTTTGAAAATCATTAGGAGGTTCACATTCTACAGCATTTCATATTTATAAAATCTATGTTAGAGATGGTAAGATTCATCGATTCGCATCTGTGCATCGGCATAAAAGGTAACTGTGATTTACAGATTTTAAAACGTATGTATCAAATACAAGTTTGCATTTATATTGCGATGCATCGTTTTTAACATGCATCGGTAAAAACCGATTTATTTATATAGAATTATTAGTAGATGTGCTATGCTTTTATTATTTCTCTAAAGGTGTTTAATAGGCGCTTTATAGCAGAAGATCTGCACAGGAGAAGTATCATGTTGGAACAAGTTTGGATCTCCTACTCCAAGTGAATGAAATATCTAACATCCAAAGACAGTTGTATGTCTTGAACTTTGGCGTATCAGTGTGTATAAGAACTGCATGTGGCTGGAAAATCCAGGTGTCCCAATAGTTTTGTCCGATTTGAGTAAAGAAACAACTACATAGAAACAGAAGCTGTTTCTGTTAAAAGTGTAATTAGAGGGAATTATAGCGCTAATCCCAGGAGTCTTAGAAACCTGTTAATCTATCTAACAGCACCTGAAGTTCACCCTAAGGACAGGACGAGAGGTCTCTTCATTCCACTGTACACGTGATTCCGAATTCACATTTAAACCACAAGGTTTGTGACCTCATTACAGATGCTGGAGCAAACACTCGAACCGTTCGTTAATACGGCAGCATGGATAAATCTTTACGCGTCTCATAAAGCCAGGCAGTGAGATGATCCTGCTTTTTATGGGTCAAGCAGAAAGCTGAGGCTTCACAATATAGTTCACAATATTTAACTCTCACCCAATTACATACACCACTCAGGCATAACATTATGAACACCTGACAAATATTGTGTTGGTCCCCCTTTTGCTGCCAAAACAATTCCGTCTCATCGAGCATCAACAGCATGAACTTCTTCAGCAGTTTGAGTTACAGGAGCTCGTCTGTTGGACCGGACCACACGGACCAAGTTAAGTTTATTTATTCACCACTGTTCCTTGATTGGAGCATTTTTGATAGACACTGATGACTGCAGGAACAGCCCACAGGAGTTGCAGTTTTGGAGATGCTCTGACCCAGACGTCTAGACGTCTAGACGTCATAATTTGTCAAGCTCGCAAATCCTTACACGTGCCCATTTTTTCTGCTTCTAACATTAACTTTAAAGACAAAATGTTCACATGCTGCCTAATGAAAATATCCACCCACTAACAGGTGCCATGATGAGGAGATAATCAGTGTTACTTACTTCACCGCTCAGAATGTTATGATGTCATAATGGTGTATCTAATCTGTGTATTTACAGTTAGTCTTCTTGGTTCTTCCTGGTGGTTTGTTTTAAAACTGGAGGTTAGTGAATACTGCAGCACTATAAGGCAGAGATGAATCAGTAAACACCATCTCTCTCTATAGTTATCTTAATCCTTTTCAAACTTTCGGAAGGCCGTGCTGGCAGGGTGGCACAGCTGGCAAATGTGCTTTAGGAAGCAGGCTCAGGCAGAGGCCTGCAGGGACGTGCTGTTTTTCCCCTCATGAGGCGAGAGCAGGGACGGCATTCTGTTCTGCATGAACGCAGCAGGTTAATGTGGAGCTCTTTCCCCTGTGCAGAACCTTCAGGGCGTCCCAGCAGAGGCTGGCTCTTAGTCATCACGACTTTAATTGTTACCAGAGTACTGTGCTGTCTGTGAAGACACGGAGAGATTAAAATCACTGATTAGTCATACAGAGAGAGCTGAACTGATGCCATGTGATTGTTTTACAAGAAGATTTTGTGTATTGACTGATTTTTTTTCTTTTCTTTAAATGAGTCTTAAGGAATTTTTTTTACTAATGAATTATCTAACAACTAATACTTTTTTAGTAAAATAAAATATGAAATTTTTGTTTTTGCTTTTGCAGTGTTACATTTTAGTCTAACATAAGTGTAATATGTTATAATACGTGAACCATATACAATTAAAAATCTTATTTTTTTTATAAATTTTTATAGAAATATAGATAAATCACAAAAACTATTGAACAGTGATGATTTCTTTAGTCTTGTCTCAGGACTTAAACATAATCACAGTAAACATACACACAATAATAAATTCAAGATTAAAGATGATTTCTGATGGCTTAGTAATTTGTAATAAGTTTATATTAATAACAATAGGTAAGGAAAGGAAGGAATGTGTAAAAATAAGAGAGAGAGAGAGAGAGAGAGAGAGAGAGAGAGAGAGAGAGAGAGAGAGAGAGAGAGAGAGAGAGAGAGAGAGAGAGAGAGAGAGAGAGAGAGAGAGAGAGAGAGAGAGAGAGAGAGAGAGATTGGAAACCTAATAGATTGAGACATATGGATGGGAGAGTGTGTAACATTGTTAGAAATATAGATGATGTAAGTGTGTGTGTTACAGGTCAGTCAGAGAGAGAGAGAGAAAGATGCTGATTAATAGAAAGATGAAGTAAGACAGAGAGAGAGAGAGAGAGAGAGAGAGAGAGAGAGAGACTGGTAGATTGATAGAACGCTAGATGATGTGAAAGTGTGTCTTACAGGTAGAGTAACAGAGTGTAAAGGAGAGAACTGTGCTTCAGACCTTCAGTGTGTGTGTGTGTGTGTGTTTGTGTGTGTGTGTGTGTGTGTGTGTGTGTGTGTGTGTGTGTGTGTGTGTGTGTGTGTGTGTGTGTGTGTGTGTGTGAGGGTTCTGGCAGTTGGAGTTAGAATCCTGAACACTTCAAACCAAACATTCCTTTAGTGTCCATCTATGGAAGTTTTGGAGATATAGATTGTTTGCTGTGGGAAAAGTGTGAATGTGATCCATTAGAAAAAAGAAAAGAAAACATGATCAGTCTGAAGAACCTGCTGGAACGAGGGCAGTGTTGAGTTTGGTGAAATGTATCTTAAAAAGTTATTAAGTTATATATTTGGTTATATATTTTTTTTCAGTGTAAATCGACAGAATTAATAATACATCGAATTTGAGTTTTCTGGGATTATTTTAAGATTCCTAATACATTGCTGCTTGGAAGTGTCTCAGTTCAACAAAGAACTTTTAAGGATTCTCCATAAAGAAAAAACACTTCATGCTTCCAATTTGAACCTTTTGTGTGTATATATTTAATGCATAGTGTGTAAATAAATGTATATATTGATTATATATTATTTGTTACAGATATATTGGCAAAACATGGAAATATGACATTGCATTGCACTTGATAAATATTTAATTCTTAGAAAAAACATCAGCATATTATTTATTTATTTATTTATTTGCAGCAATAATTAAAAATGCAAATAAACAATAAATAAAAACATTTCTACATGCCACAATTTCTTGCATTTATTTAGCATTCTTCTGCCATTGCCTTCATGCACACACTCCACAATGTTGATGATGGGAATAAACACACTCTTAAATTAGCACACACTCCAACAGTTGCTCGTGCTCCTTTGCTCCTTTGCTTGACATGCACATGAGCCAATCAGTATCGAGGTGTAACCAAGATCGTCCTGGTCAACCAATCAGCTTGTAGTATTTCATAGATGCCGTTTTATTTATTTATTCTTCGTGAACGCGAGATTGACTGGTTGTGTCGGTGATGCGCGTCCACGTGAGCTTTCCAGCGGTATTTAATGGAGCGCATTTGGGAAGTGAACATCTCCCCGAAACAAAGCGGAAACACAGGAGATATATAATCCATGATTTGCACGATTTTTTTTAGGGGGAAAGGAGAACAAGGAGACCGCGCACCAGGGAGATGGTTTCATGCACATCAATTAGAAGGATTTTATTGAGATGTAGAAGGTTTTTTATGAGCATCTGAGGACACGTTGCGTCTTTTATTTCCTTTTTTATTAGGATTATGATCCAGGGATTGTTTGTCCAGGTTGAACCTGATCATGTTGGAATTGGAGGTGTCACTGTGGAGTAGTGTTGTGTATTATGGAACATTATAGTGGGGTATAGGGTGGGGTGGTGGTGTTGTGTAGGCCACTGAAACCGACAGTAATCTCCAAAGGACAAAAGTAAATCTGTTTACAGACCAAGCCTGTGCGCTGCCTGGTGAAGAACCAGAGGAGGAACATGGCTGGAGAGAAATCGGCCGTGACGCGAGCGCTGAGTGGATTTGCGTGGATGCGGTGCTGCCGTGGAAACTAGGCGCGTTTCCACTCCACTCCACTCATCCACGACTTTCCATCTATTCGTTTATTTTGTGTGTGTTTTTTCCACCATTATGGGCAAAGACGAATGTAAGACCATGCTGGACGCTTTGAACAAGGTGACCGCTTGCTACAGGCACTTGGTGTCCGCTTTAGGGAGCACCTCGGACTCGCAGAACCTGCGTGAAGAGCTGCGGAGGACGCGGCGGAAAGCGCAGGAGCTGGCGGCGGCCAACCGGAGTCGCCTGACCGCGCTGCTCAAAGACAAGAGCGTGAGTGGAGATGACCGCGCCGAGTACGAGCGCTTGTGGGTGCTCTTCACGAGCAGCGTGGAAATCCTCGAGGTGGACATGAGGAGGTCGCTGGAGATCGGGCACGATTTTCCGATCAAGGTGCCCACGCGACACTTCATCCAGACCGGCATGACCGGGAGCACGAGCACGGTGGCGGCCCGCGCCATGAGCATGCAGAGCATGAAGTACGAAGCGGACCCGGGCATCGACACTGCCGATTTAAAAGACCTGGAGGCCGAGATCGCTCAGCTCGATCAGATGATGGAGGAGATGGAGATGAAGGTGCAGGTGGCGCCGTGGGCGGTGGAGGCCAAGCAGGAAGCTGGAGCTGAACTCAAATCCACAGTCAGCGTGGGAAACTCGTCCGTTGGTGTCATCTCCATCTGCGAAGAGGAACCCAAGGATGGAGGTGAAGCTGAAGCTGGAGTCATGAGGATCTTCGCAGGCATCATTTTCACTGTGGTTTTACTCATCGCTGGGATTCTGGGGTATCTGGTCGTCAATCTTTGAAAATGAATTGTGTGAACAGCAAAAAACACCAAAAATTGGAGGTTACCTGCAGGATTTATTGCAGCCCACATATTCACCTGTGTGTGTATATATATATATATATATATATATATATATATATATATATATATATATATATATATGTGTGTGTGTGTGTGTGTGTGTGTGTGTGTGTGTGTGTGTGTGTCTTGGACTTGAAATGATTTAGAAGTAAATCTGATAGCTTTTGTGGATGTAATGAATCCATGGGCCTCCTTCTAACTCAGTATTAATGCACTGTAAAAAAAAAAAAAAAAATTAATAAATAATTATATATATATATATATATATATATATATATATATATATATATATATATATATATATATATATATATATGGCAGTACAGTACTGCAATATCTACATTGAACAACATCAAAACATATTCACTGCCATTTTACTACAAAAAAAATGCAATTTAACTGCAACCAAAAGTGCAAATAGTTGTATATGGACAGGTTGAATATGTCCATATAGTTACATATATACACAGCAAACAAACGAATAATGCTATACGCCATAAACATGTGCAATAGATATCAAATAGACATAATTTTAAAGAGTAAATAACATTATAATATAATAAAATTGAATACAAATAGTGTTAAATGCAAGCATTGGCATATATTTATTGTAATGCACTTTAATGTATTGTGTAGTATAAATTAACACACAATCCAGTACATTTGCTCGTTTGGCTGATGCTCTAAAGTGAAGGGATTTGAACATACAACCTTCTAATCTATAATTTAGAAACTTTAAGCACTAAAATCATCATGGGTTTCTTTGATTCAGTCAATTTTGATTGTCAATTAATTCAGTAGTAGAAGTCAACTGCTAGGAATGAATAGTTGTGGGTTGTGTGTTCAAATCCCTGAACTGACATACTGTCATGGTTGAGTTCTTAATCCTTTTATGCTTTGCCAATCTTATGCAGTTACAAATATTTATTGTGGAAATACCCAATCAAATTTAAAAACAACAATTATATAATATGTTTATACAAACAAAACTTTTATTAATTAATTTTAATTGCCAATATGCCATTTTTTTTATAATATAGGATTATCATATGCAGGTAAATTGGCTTATCTTCTATATAAAACAGTCAATTGGAGTAAAAACTTTACTAAGTAAACTTAAAAAAAATGTTTTTAATTATATTTACTGTCAAAAACACACCCATGATTGTAAAGTTTATAAAAAATGCATCTTTAATGGCACATAGTCTAGAAAAGAAACATCAATTGAATGTTCATTAATGCATCCTCTGTTGAATCTTTCACTGATTGTGTAAGTCACCTGCGATTATTTCAACACATCCACCCAATAAGCACATGCACCAGGTTAGGTTTTGTTTTTTTATACTTTGTAAAATATCACGAAACTTTACAGTGAATATGTTTTGCGGTTGTTACTGTAAATTTGACAGTACTGGCAACCCTGCTGCCACTAAGCCAGTTTTGTTTTTACAGTGTACATTACAGAGAGGGATTTCTAATCAAATGACAATCGGTCTTTGTTTTTTTTTTTTCTTTTTGAAATAACAAATCACGCCAGACTCAGTGTTTACAAAGTGGGTAGGCGGATTATCGGGGCTCTAGAGGATCTTTAGTAAGTTCTCATGTACAGAAACATTGAGAAAAGCATGTCTCCATCCTAGATTCATATGGTCTCTTAGTAACTCTCTCTGTAAAGTCAAAAGATTAAAGATGTCATGGACCAAAAAGAAACCCAGATCAGATAACACATGAGCGACACCTCTGAAAGCTATATTTCTTGAGCTTATATGAATAAATACAAACAATTTGAACATGTTTAATGACCTACAAAATACACTTAATTATAAAGAAAACTTTTTCAAATCATATTATTCTGTTTTGTGTTAAAAACTGGACCAGAATTGGATTGAATCAGTAATATAAATCAATCGAATTCATTTTTCGCTTGCTAATGAAGAACTACATACAGTATTATTAGCACATCTGCACAGCAGCTTGAGTTTTTGACCCGGCGGTTATTAATGAATAACTAGTCTATTTTTTATGAACATTTTATATCTTTATGCTACTTTAAAACCTGAACGACATTCCCAGAACGAAAACTTTGAATTTAATTGTTATTTATATATTTAAATTATTATGTATTTATTTTCAGTACATTTCCTATATTCATTTGATTTTGTATTAATTTCTATGTAATATTTATTGATTTATCAAACTAATTACAGAAAACCTTATAAAAGTTGCAGAGAAATGTTTGTTCATAAAATTATATGTAAACGTGAGGCTTCCTGAAACAAAAAAAATCTTTTTTTTGAAATATGAAGATTTTTTTATTTAAAATCATCATCCAAAAGTTGGTCATTAATACCAGATTTGGTTTGTTTGGTGTTTGTAAATCTTTTGTCTAAAACTTATGACAATGCAGTACTGATTTTTTTAAAGGGAAGTCATCACATGATCTTTAAAGGGGTACCTGGTTAGAGTTACCCCCTTACCATGCAATCAGTTTCGGATCAGTCCTGGCCTTCAGACTGTAAATTTGACACCCCTGCTTAAAGCCTTAACCCCAAAAAACCTCAACCCCCGTTCCACATCAACAGATTAAAAATTTGGCAACAAAATTTCCATGAGCATCAGATACACAATTAAAATCCAATGCAATGCTCTTAGCTCTGCGCACAGCACTCCAATTCACAACAACCGTCTGGACAGTTTTACTCTTCTAGTCTTTATTTGAACCAGTATTTCAGACTCATCACATCCTCACGTCGTATCAGTTTGTTAGTTGTTCCTCAGTGCTATTGAAGACCCCTGTAGATCGTACCATAAGACTTTAGGCTTTAATGCGCACACTGTAAAAGCATTGACTGTATAGTGAATCTGTACATAATGCATATTCATCTTGAAATAGTGTACATACAAAATATATTTATATCAATAAAAAAATGTGAAGAAATTTCTTGTCTTTGTCCGACAGTGTATGTGCATGTAATGTATACGCTTGACAGATTTTTATTTTCTAAGGATTATGGGCACCTGCCTTTTCCTGTTTTTGTCGTTTACATGATTCAATAATAAGCTGCTCATTAAGCAGAAGATGTTGATTAACAGCAGCTCATAGAGTAGTGCCGGCTTTATTGATGCTACGCAATCGGATGCTTGTAATACATACATTAAAAACTGCTGTAGGTTAACAAATCATGAAGAAGCTTCAAGATGTTAAATGTTACTACACACAAACACTGGTATATGATTTGTATTTAAAATAATTTAATAATCTATTCATTGGCGAAATTGTGAGAGGAAAAAATAATTTGTTTTCCTGTAATGGACACTTTGATGGTCACTGTACAAAGACCAAAAAAATAAAAAAAATAACAAGAAGGAAAAATAAATATAAAAAAAAATTATAGATGTATGGATTCATTTAGGAAGTTAATTTAGGATAAATAAATGTTTATTACATTCATGTCTATGTGGATATTTATCACAGTAATACTTTAATTGCTTGAAACATGAGACAAAATGATTGCAAGAGGAAATATGAAACATTAACATTCAAGCAGGAAATCACTCACGTCTCCAATTAAGCCAAATTAACTTCTTTTAACATGTAGACAGACATTAAATATGTATTAAAGTAGAATATTGGTGACATGTTTGGCTAAATATCTAGCATTAACAGGCTAAACTCAAGAAAACTATGTACATAGTTCTTTTGTTTTGTTTTAGTTATTTTAAATGCGTTATTTAATTGTTAATGACAAAAAAAACTTTAGCTATTAACATTAATGTGAAAATTTAATATTAGCATACTAGCATGAGATGGGAGTTTTTTGCTAGCATTAGCAGGTCAGACTAATCTGAGGTACAGTAGTTTTTAAAATAAATTTTGTTCGATTTATTGAAATTGTCATTGACGTGGATTATATGTAAGTTAGTTAGTAAGCAGGTTAAAAACATTTATTGTCCACAGAGTAAAAATTTACCGTACACAATATACACAATTACACAATTAGCATATTACAACCACATCAAAAGAAAACAAATCTGTATACAATTTTGAAAGCTAGCACACACAATTCTCACACACACACACACACACACACACACACACACACACACACACACACACACACACACACAGCCTTATATATGTACAGGGGTAAAAACAAAGAGCTTCATTGTTTACATATCTATTTCATTTCACACACTCATCTTTGCTTCTCTTCCTTTTTATTTTTATTTTTTGCTTAAGGTTTTAATATCTGATTTCCCTAGTGCACTGAGAGTGAGGGATTGAGTGATCACCATGGTTACACCATCAAGCACCTATCTTTCCTCCAGCAGAGGCGAGTGCTGCTCGAGTGTCAGAGACTCATTAGTGCTTGTTGAGGAAAACTTGGACAGGGTGAGCAGAGCTTCCTGAGTAATGGGACACAAGTACTTCAGTGATGCACTGAAAATGCAGTGCAATACAAGATTGGTAGCTTGAGCCTGATGAGAGTAACAGTAGTATTAATTGTAAAAGATCGTAAATACACATCGTTCACCTGAACTCTTAAATTCTGTAAAGCTGCTTCAAGACAACGTCCATTGTGAAAAGCGCTATGGAAACAAACTTGACTTGTCCTGACTTAATTTAAACTAGTTATAGAAGTAATATTAATAGTAATAATAATAGTAGAATTATCAGTATATTAGTGTTTCAGACTCAAATTCAGGGACTGGCAAATGTACAGTCAGAATGACATGCAAAATATATATACACACACACACACACACACACACACACACACACACACACACACACACACACAATTTCCAAAAGTATTGGGTCACCTGACCTTTCCTGCTATATGTGGTTCTTTTCCAAACTGTTACCACACAGCTAAAGGTACTCAATTGTACAGCTGCCTTTAGATGGCGCTATTATAAAATTTTGCATCAACTTGAACTTAGAAACCCAAACCTGTTCCAGCATGGCGATGCCCCTGTGCCCAAAGTAAGCTCCTTGGAGGTCTGGTTTACATGCTTTGGAGAGGAAGATCTTGAATGCCCTGATCTTATCCCTACTGAACACCTTTAGGATGAATGTGAACGCTGACTGCACCCCAGGTCTCCTCACCTACATTAGTACCTGCCTTACATAACATCCTTGTGGCTGATGAACACAAATTTCCATAAGCACAAACCAACATCCAGTGGAACATCTTCCCAGAAGAGAGGAGTGGAGGGAATTATATGAGCAAATTGGGACTAAATTTAGAATGCAATGCTCAGAAATCACATGCCATAATTATGACCATGTGACCCAATACGTTTGGAAATATAGTGTGTGTGTGTGTATATATATGATTTAGGTGCTGCGTCTGAGGAGGACATTCCATGATAGATAACACTCCAGACTGTTTGCTCTCTAAAAAACGCTTCTAGAGATGGACATATTCTCGAGTCTTTGTCTGGCTGTGTGTAAATCATTTACAATGAGCCGCAGTTTATTTAGAATTGTATGGTGTTGAAGTAGGGAATGGTAGCCATATTGGTTCAGTATTCCTTTCACGTTATGGAATAATTCTTCAACTTTCCCTGCTCCAGAACAACCACAAACCATAAAAGTTTCCAACATTATGTTTAACTAAGGGGGTGAGGCAGTCTGCTAATATCTTCTCTCCTGTTTTTGGTCTTATGCAAGTTATTCTGTTTCTTGAGTGTTTTTGCCGTTTACCCAGATCTCTGCATAGAAAGAAACTTTTGACAGGCACTCTAAATGTGGACACTTCTTCCTCTTCTGTTGTATTTTTTAAGAGACCCATATTCTTTTATCTCAATGAGATCACAAGTGTTTTTCTTTCTGCACCTGATATTGTTAAATAAAGTCTATACTGACCCGAATAGCCACCTTAGAGATGCGATCATTTCTGCCCAAGGCTTAAAGTTTAGTTAATTAGCCTCCCTGCTGTGGTTTGTGACTCACGAGTTCATACTGACTGGAGTGAGGGCTTGTTAAGGGCAAAAAAAAAATCAATGACATTTAAAGGCCAAGGCATGCCTCCAACAGATAACTAGCATTTACAGAGCCAGAATGAAGAAGAAATATATTTTTGGAATGGCTATGATGTTTCGTGGTGCAATCCATTTTTTTACGGATGCATGTTTTATTTTTATTTTTTTATTGTAAGTGAGTAAAAGGAAATCAAATGGCTGCCTTAACTTATTTTATAAATCAGAAAATGCAAGAAATCAATATCAGGTGACAGGAGAATAAACCATTCGATCCAAAATCATCACTAAAAACTTTTTTTTTTTCTTTTCTTTTTTTTTTTTTTGAAAATCAACATATTATCAAAAGTTTATTGCCAAAAATTCTTGAGCATTTTAAATTGCAATTCTTCAGGACATTTATACAATTCAATATCGATGTTTTTTTGTGGTATTCAAACAGTCATGACACTGAAAGGTAAGTGTGATTACGAGAAATATAAATAAGTGTGATTATGGAAAATAACTAATCACTTGGGAAAAAACAATGACAATATGCATTTACAGTAAATACAGATAACAAAAGGTCATAATTCCATATTGGTCTATCAATAAATCCCACCTCCTGCTATACTGGATAGAATTGGAATGATTTCAAAAAAATATTTATTTCCATTTAGACTCAATTTATTCCAGATTTCTTTCTTTTAATTTTTTTAATTAATAGACATTGAGCTCCCCCTACAGGCAGGAACTAATCACAGCATGCTCTCAGCTTTTACAAATGTAGTGACTATTTCATTCATCTAACTGGGCAACCATTGGGTTAAGGGTCTTGCTCAAGGGCCCAGAAATAGTGGAATATCATACACAGCCTACTCTGACTATAATGGTAATGATATAGTTTGATATTATCTCTATTCAAATTTTTTTCTATATGTGATATACAGTATGCTCGGCACCACTTTATTAGGAACACCTGTAAACCTCCTAATCATCCAAACAGACAATAATTTGGTAGCAGAAACAGGCAAAAAAGCATGCATTTGTTTGTCATGAGCATTTATTTCACCTCTTTACATTGAACAATTGAACATCCAAGAGGAAACCTATGATCATATATATGTATATAAATGGGCTAAAAATATCTCAGGCAATCACTCAGACAATCACAATCACCATGATGAGCAAAACAGCATCTTAAAAAACACGAATCAAGGTTTTGAGTGTAGAATTGCACTGTAATCAGTAATAGCAATTTTGGGGTCCAAGCACTCGTACCCAGGAACCAGAATAACATCTCAAATGAATAGTTTTTACCTATGTGTATTCTGCTGCTTCATATCTCCCATCCCTTGACAGATGCCTGGATAACAAGATAATTAGTTTTACTTGCTTCAATGGTCAGTGGTTTTAATGTGGTTGTGGCTGGTTGGTGTATAGTTTTTTTCTTACCAGTCTTTCTTTTTTAATAACTTGAGTATTTTTCAGCATATGCTGATTTGTTTCATTAATTTTATACGACAGAATTACATTTTGCATTCAATAAAACTGTTCATTCATCCTTAATTTTTCTATATAAAATATGAATGACTAACACGTTTGCAGGTCAGCGGTTAAGGCTGTGGGTTATTGATCATAAGATTGAGGATTCAAGCCCCAGCACTGCCAAGATGCCACCATTCAGCCCTTGATCAAGGCATTGAAAGCTCACGGCTCCAAGAGGCACTGCACCATAGCTGATCCTGTGTTCAGACCGCAGTATGATGACAAGTTGAGATATGTGTATTATGTAGAATGCAAACGTTATAGATATTAATAGGGAAGTGTTATTATGAGAAATATAAGTAAGTGTCACCCTCGAAAGATTATACCTTCCCTTAGGATTTAATAAAGCAATAACATTTGAGAACTTGCAAAACATGAGGTGGAAAACTAAAGTGGAAAACTCTTCCGATGGTGCTGAGACTGGAGACTCCTTCCTCAACAGTGAAATGAAACGGTTCGACCTCGATTAGACGTTTTTATCTCCTGAACAACATGTTCTTATTAGTCCATACAAGCACCAGAAGCCTATGATGAATATAAACCGTGTAGCTGGAACCTGAGTCTGAGCTTCTGGTATGGAAAAGTGAACCAACACCTTCTCATGAACCTAATGCTTTTTTATTTGCATTGTGCATACAGCTTTAAAAAGCTCTCCCCTTGCTAGTAAGCACTACTTAGGGCACCTATGAGATTGGTTGAATGCTTGAACAGGGGCGTTGAAGAATCTGCAAACAGTTTGGAGAGAAAAAGATTTCAAGTCCATTATTAATGACTTTATTCTGCAGCAGGGCAAAGCATGCATGCAGGACAGATACCTGTAGATATGTAACCCCAAGGAGCAAAACTAACCAAGGTGGTAAAAGTCTCAGCTTTTGCTCATCGTCCAGGAATAAATAATAAGATTTGAGATCAGAAGTAACACTAAACGGATAGAAAATTACTCATTTCGAGTTGCCAAACCAGGTAAGCACTTCTACTGCTCCTAGAAAGCAACCTGCATTGAACAACATTGGATTTATTCCTATGGTTGCTAGCTGGCTAGCATGTTAGCATTAGAATGCTAGCACTAGCCAACTCCTATACGCATTAGCGTTGGTTAGCGGTAAAGCTAGTTTGGCTAATCATTGATTAATTTTTATATTGGACTTTTTTTTTTTTAAATGGAAGTGCTAAACATTTTTTAAAAAGAAAATATGACCTTGCTTAGCTTACATGCTAACCATGTATTTGGAATTTGTTTCGCTCGACCTCTGTGAGCTAGCAGGCTAACTATTGACAACAGTTCCTAAAAATATTTCCCCAAATTTCTAACCCAAAGTGCAAAGTTATAAACCGAATAACTTTCGAATAAAATAATAAGGAATGGCATTAAAGATAAAATCAAGATATCATAAACTAAATATATTTTATAAATCGATTAATGAATTTCCTGTAAAAAGAAAATCTAAATTGTTTTGGTTTATTTTATAGTTGCATGTAAACACTTTTAGTTTTTTTGAGACGCATCCGTGCTCTGTTTGTTTCTATGCAAAAAACAAACAAAACAGACAATGATGGAACTGAAGGAGGCTCTTTGGACAAATGAGTCCAATTTTTTATTTGTCACCTGTAACAATAGAACTTCTGTAAGACGGAGAAAAGAAAAGATGATGTTGGCAGACCTTCTCACCCCCACAGTTAAACATGGAGGTGGAAGATTAATGGTTGTTTTGTAGCAGAGAAGGTTGGAGAGTTATTTGAGGTGAAAGGAACCAACATGGCAACCATTCCGTACTTCAAAGTAATGCAAATCCATCACTGGAAACGACCACCATACAGCTAGACGACGAGCCGAAGCGTACATCCGAGCTCTGTATATAGAAAGAAGACAGTCGTCTGGAGTGATATCTATCAGGGAACGGCCTGCCCGGTGACTGCACATAAATCAAGCTGCTCTGGGATGAACTGGATCACAAGAACGTCATTTCCAACTTTGCCGAGTTTTCCGAGAGGCACGGCGGAGTGTTTCAGCTGAATGTTTAGGGAAACGAGCTGTCCGTATGCTGAGAGAGTGTGTAAAGAATAATTTAGAGTGGTGTTTTCTAAAACATAAAAAATAGCCATAAATTGATTTAATCTGACTTGATTAAGCGTTTTTGCACTCTTTTCAGACATCACAACCCTATATTTAGGTTGCCAGAAACAATGATGTTGCCTGTAACCGTGTGTGTTGTTTTATTACAGGTGTAGGTGCCATGCGTGGCTGTGTGTCGAGCTTTCGAGCTCTGTCTCCAGCCCTGCTCCCCCGGCTCCTCTCCCACTCACGATGCTGTAGAACCCGTGCGGTCTACAATGGCCTGTGGAGCTCGGTCCAGTTTTTCAGCACGGCTCCGGACGCCCAGGTCGCACCTCTGCCCGGCCAGGCCCGTGTCGTTATCTGTGGCGGCGGAATCGTGGGAACGTCGGTCGCCTATCATCTGGCCAAGTTAGGCTGGACGGAGATCGTGCTTTTGGAGCAGGGGAGGTGAATGTGGTGCTTGGGCAAAGGGTTTTGGTTCCAACTGCAGTATTATATAGTTCTTAGTTCTAGTCTAATCTGTATTATTTGAGTATTTTTATTAGCACATGTATTCACTCTTTGTTTTATTATTTGTCTTTCTTTCATATTATTCCATTTTATCTTCTTTCCCTCCATTTCCATTTAGTTTTACCCAGGTTTGTTTGTGTTCCAGCTTCTTTTCATGAATTAAATCTTCCCTTTTCTGTTATATTGAGCGAGCATTAGAGTCAACAATTCACTCAAATAAGTAGGATCTGGAAATGTGTTGTGAACACTCGGGTTCATACAGATCATTCCAGATTTCCTTAAGGCTGCTTTGCAATTTCCATAAACAAGGAAGCTGGTGTGACGGCTGTTTGTTTTGCGTTGTAGACTCGGAGCTGGCACGACTCGGCTGTGTGCAGGGATAGTAAGTGTCGCCAAACCCATTTTTATTGAAAGCCAGATGGCAGACTATTCGAACGCCCTGTACGAGCGCTTGGAGCAGGAGACCGGCGTTAAAACGGGTGCGTGTAACGTTCACGAGCGTGTGAAAGACACACCTTTCTGTAATAAATACAGGCGATGGGGTTGTGATGAGGTTTTGTGTGCATGTTTTAAAGCTTTTTCCCGGACGGGATCGCTCTGTTTGGCTCAGAATCAGGACCGTTTCCTGTCGCTGAAGCGTCTGGCGTCCAGGCTTAAGTAAGTTTCTGTGCCATAGTTCAGGTAGGAGAAAAAAAAAAATCAGTACTTTTGAGTCATTTGTGGTTTGGATACAGAAAGCGAAAGAAATACTATGGTTGATTTCACTTCACAAATGACATCAAGGTCTTTTTTTATTTTTTGGGAGGCAAATGAGAAAACGTCAATAAAAATGGTTTATTCTTAGCATAAAATTTTCTTCGATTGTTATATCGTTTGTTCGGTTACTTTTTTTAGTGTCTTGGGTATAACCTGTAACATCATCAAACCCAAAGACGTTTCCAAGCTTCACCCAATGGTGAACATTCACGACCTGGTGGGAGCTCTACACTTGCCTGGAGACGCCGTCGTGTCTTCTCCAGACGTCAATCATGCCCTGGCCGTGGCAGCAGCAAGGCACGGTACGATACGTGACGCTTTTGTCTCTAAACCTCACTGTTACATTAAAAAAAAAAAAAAAAAAAAAAGAGTTCAAGCGACTTTTTATTTCTTAAACATGCCGTTCTAATTTTATTTCAGGAGTCCAGATCCACGAACGAACCAGTGTGAACCAAGTTCTTGTTGAAAAGGGTCACGTCAAAGCGGTGGAGACGGACCGAGGCTCCATTGAGTGCGAGTACTTTGTCAACTGTGCAGGACAGGTGAGTCGTTTTAGTTCCAAAAAGTTGGGACAATGTAATATAGAAACTCTTCAATTAAAATATTTTTGAATGACGGTGCCTAATGGACAAATACTTTTGTGCACTTTAATTGGAAAAAATTAAAGGGGAAAGTATTAGAGGTCGACCAATTAATTGTTTTTGTCAATCAGCATTAATAGTTGATAACTGGAACTATAATCCATATTGATAGTTTTTTCCAGAATGCATTATATAGCACGAGAGCGGCCTCTAGAGGCGAATCACTGATGCCACATTCTGTTCATTTGAAGTTTTTTTTTATTTTATTTTGGATGTAACTGTTTTATTTTTTATTTATTTATTCATATATTCATATTTACAGAAGATATTTTTAGCACACTTTCATGATTTAGTACTATTTTTTTATTTTATTTTTGTGAAGTAATACATTGAGTTATTTTTCAAAGAGTGTTTTTTTTTTTTTTTTTTTTTTAATCCAGTATCCATTTTAAAAATTGTCATTTGATTATTCGGTTATCGGCAAGTCTGATCCAACCTGGCTATCGGTATCTGCAAAATAATTTTAAACCAACATGCTGATATTTACCCATTTTTTGTGATTTTAATAGTATTAATAAGTAATAGTGTTAAATACATGTTAATAATATTACAAAATATTGAATGCATATGTTAATAAAGATGTTCAAAATGAAACCATGGTGATACAAGTGCAAACTTTTAGTTCCAGTCACCAAAAAAGGAGCTTCCTCTCAGATAGGAACCGAACTGTTGCATCTTTTATTTTTATTATTTAAATAAAAGAATATTGTACATCCAGTGAAATTGATAAGACTAGTTATTAAGTACAGCTTAATATTGCGTTTTGCCGTGTTTGGTGTTCCTGCAGTGGGCGTATGAACTGGGCCAGAGCAGTGAAGTAAAGGTGTCTGTGCCTCTGCATGGCTGTGAGCACTTCTATCTCCTCACCAAACCTCTACAGGAACCTCTGCAACCCACAACACCTGGTAAAACACCACACACATACACTCTAATTATCTAACTAACAACATTATTCTTATTTAATCTGAACATTTTAGATTCTACATTGAATAAAGAATGTGAGTAAAAATGACTGGGCTGATCAGGAGGTTGAACTGAACGTGCTTGAATGTGAATCTGTGCAGTGGTGATGGATATGGATGGGAGGATCTATGTACGGAGCTGTCAGGGTGGCATTCTGGCAGGAGGCTTCGAGAAGAACCCCAAACCCATCTTCACTGAGGGTCGTAATCAGCTGGAGATCCAAAACATGCAGGAGGACTGGGATCACTTTGGTGAGTTTAGCATTGTGAGATGTTTGATATGTTTTAGGTTCCTTTAGAGCAGTTCTAGTGTTTTATCCAAATAAACGAACCAAAGGTGCTTGATTTTCAGCTGAAGAAACCGACTAATATATTCTAAAGCACCTTCGCAGTCACACTGAAGCTTTTTAATGCCTGTATAATCATTATTAAATCCTGTTGTCTTGCAGAACCCATGTTGAGCGCCCTGCTGAGGAGAATGCCGAGCCTGGATTCATGCGAGATCCATCAGCTGGTTAACTGCCCCGAGTCCTTCACCCCAGACATGCGCTGTCTCATGGGCGAGACTCCGGGGGTGCACGGCTACTTTGTCCTGGCAGGCATGAACTCCTCGGGTCTGTCTTTTGCAGGAGGAGCTGGCAAGTAAGCAAGAAGCTACACTGTAAAATTCTACTCCTTAATTTTTTTTCTATGTCTGTTGAAAGTGTGCTTTTCTTGTGCTCAGATATTTGGCAGAATGGATGACTTACGGTTATCCGAGCGCCAATGTGTGGTCTCTGGATATCAAACGCTTCGGTAATCTGCAGAGCAGCCGTACGTTTCTACGCCATCGTGTGATGGAGGTCATGCGTAAGTAGTAGTATTTATAATTAGAGGTCAATAGTTGATTGCTGGAACTTTCGCTTTTGTAAAAAAAATCCATACCGATAGTTTTTCCGGGTTGCGTCTACGCTGGAGCAGCTTTGAGAAATGGTGTAAGAAAATAATTGGCCACTTTTTTCTCTGAAATGTGAAAAATACTTCCACACCTCTGTGGGTTACAGTTTTCTCTGTCTATTTCCCCCTCATTTTGCTTAAGCCCTGCTCTATGAGCTGAAAGTGCCAAGATGGGACTTCCAGACGGGCAGACAGTTGCGCACCAGCCCCCTTTATGATCGTCTAGACACGCAGGGGGCTCGCTGGATGGAGAAGCATGGCTTTGAGCGGGCAAAATACTTCGTTCCTCCAGGAAAGGGTGAGAGGCTATTACAAGTTTGTGATCTTTTTACACCAAGTAAAAGTTTCCTCTCAGACTTTATGATTGGAAAAGGGATTCGAGTTTTCGTTCTTTTCTGCAGCTTTCGGACAGTGCATGCTTTTATGTAGACGCATTGTTTTTGAAGCTACACTGTATGCACAAAAGTGTTGGGACACCTGGCTTATTTTTGGTTTTGGTTTTTTAGCCATTTTTTAACAATTCTTTCACAAACTGTTTGCACAGTCAGAGGCACGCAATTGTATTTGACGTCTATGGATGCGGAGGAATGAACCTGCACCGTACATCAACACCTGACTTTTACTGACATCCTTAGTCTTAATGAATCTCACAAATCTCCACAAACACTCTCCAAAATCTAGTGGAACGTTTTCCCAGAAGAGTGGAGGTTATTACTGGGATGTTTAAAAAGCACATACAAATTGCATGGTCAGGTGCCCACAGACTTTCGTTCATATAATGTAGAGTCGCCTTACAACATTTCTTGCATGTGCTTCAGATTTTGCATAGACATTTTGCCTTTAATTCAGATTTGCTGGCCTTGGATCAGAGTAAAACCTTCTACAAGCCCGACTGGTTTGATATCGTTGGTGCGGAAGTGAAGTGCTGTAAGGAGGCCGCGTGTGTCATTGACATGTCCTCCTTCACCAAGTTTGAGCTCACAGTGAGTTATTTATTTATTTATATTTAAATAAAAAAAATTCTTTCTGTGCAACTGCATCATCGACCCACTGATGTTTCCCCTTGTGTTTCCTGACCTCTAGTCATCCGGCGACCAGGCCATGGAGCTGCTCCAGTGGCTGTGTTCTAATGATCTGGATGTTCCAGTAGGACACATCGTGCACACAGGCATGCTGAACGAGAAAGGGGGCTACGAGAATGACTGCAGCGTGGTACGCCTGAGCAAGAACAGGTTCGTCAGGAGGAAGAAACGGAGCACACGGAAAAATGTATACTAACTGAATGGAAAATTCTAACAACTAGGACTTTTTGATTGGAGAAGCTGAGGGTTGAATTGTACAGACATAGTGAGGGATTTAATACATAAATTCTGCTAATAAGCTCTATTTTCTGGGAAGGTTTCTCATTAGGAGTGTTTGATATAGACAAACAAATATTTTGTGGCTTTTTTTTAACTATAATTAGACAATTTTGCTGAGTGTGGTATTGTATCTTAAGAACTTACATAGGCAGCTGACTCCTAAAAATTAGGATGATTAATAAGTTATCGGTAAATACGATCTAATCTAGCTGGTTGTATCGGTAAAAACCACTATCAAACTGCATTACAAAGACCTTCTCAGCAGTTTTTATACCTCCAATTTGAATCAATAGTTTTGGGACCAAGCACAAATGGGTGTAACAGTCAGTTGTCCACAAACCTGTTTATTATCTATAATGATTAAACATGTCTTTTCGTAGTTTCTTCATCATCTCACCGACAGATCAGCAGGTCCATTGTTGGTCTTGGATTAAGAAGCATATGCCGGCTGACCCACAGCTCCATCTAGAGGACGTTAGCTGGAAATACACCGGTAAATCACCAGATGCTTAATAGACTTTATTCACTTTTAATCATGTGCTAAATGATAGAGTGATGACATTTCATTTATTGCACCTTTCAGCGCTTAATCTGATTGGTCCTCGGGCAACAGACGTGTTGTCTGAGCTCTCTTACGTCTCGATGACTCCGGAGCATTTCCCCTCACTGTTTTGTAAGGTAAATGTGTCTCGCTCAGGTCTCATCAATTTTTAATTCATTTTATTTTATTATTTATTTATTTTCTGTGTTTGTTACAGGAAATGAGTGTGGGCTACGCTAATGGAATCCGAGTAATGAGTATGACTCATACAGGAGAGCCAGGCTTCATGCTCTACATCCCTATAGAGGTAAGGCGATATTAAATATCCTGCATCGACACCGACTCCATGCACTGGATTAATATCCGAATGTGGTTTTTTTTTTGCAGTACGCACTGCATGTGTATAACGAGGTGGTGTCGGTGGGGCAGAAGTACGGCATCCGGAACGCAGGATACTACGCCCTGCGCAGCCTGCGCATCGAAAAGTTCTTCGCCTTCTGGGGGCAGGATCTGGACTCGTTCACGACGCCTCTCGAATGCGGTCGCGAGTTTCGTGTCAAATTCGACAAGGTTCGTGCTACAGGAAACATCTTTCTCTTATTTCTTTTAATGCAAAAAGATTGGGGAACGGGCGATATGACCAAATAATTCATATCACAATATTTGAAGGCATTTCCATGATGCTGTGAACTAAAAACGTGGTTTGTACATAAATGACAACATGGCACTGTCAAGAATTTATATATATATATATATATATATATATATATATATATATATATATATATATATATATATACAATTATAAAAATTCTTTATATAAATAATCAAAGAACAGCTTCAAAGCGGAGTAAATGAATGTCTGTCTTTACAGTTAATTAATTCATTACTTAAGGCTAATTGCTAAATAATATTAATTACTAATTAAGGCCACACCCAATCTTTTTTTCGTTTCACTCCAGGACACGGATTTCCTGGGCAGGGAGGCTCTGCTGCGGCAGCGTCAGGAAGGACTGACGCGACGCTTCATCATGCTGGTCCTTGAAGATCACGACGCCGAGCTGGACCTGTGGCCGTGGTGGGGCGAAGCCATTTACCGTAACGGAGAGCTGGTGGGCGTGACCACTAGCAGCGCCTACAGCTACACGCTGGAGCGCCACGTGTGTCTGGGTTTCGTCACCTCGCCAGGCGCTCAAGGCAGCACCAACATCGTCACTCCCGATTTCATCAACCGCGGCGAGTATGAAGTGGACATCGCCGGACACCGGTACCCCGCCAAGGCCAAGCTTTACCCCTTCAGCTCGCTGTTCGCCCAGCAGAAACGCCGCAAAGACGACATGGGGCTTAGCAACTTTCAGGGCAAGTAAGGGATTAAAGAGGAAGAAATCGACCTCAGCATTGTCTTTTATTTATTTTTAAATTTTTTCTTTTGGTTCCCCCCTCCCTTCCTGCTTCCTAAGTGCAATACACACCTTCATATGTGCTGTAGAATTCATGTTTCAATCCTGTCCTTTGGAACGCCAGCTTTCGATCTCTAAAACACATCAATTTACATTGCACAATCTTCTCTCCCTGCTCAGGTGTGACTGGAGGTGAACCAGCTGGTGGTCCGAGGACCGGATTGAGAATCTGATCTGTCGTATTTTATAAGAATGTAATATAACCTCTGTTTGAGCTCTAATTCATGTCCCTGGTTAAACCACGTGATGAACAAAAAAAATGTTTTTTTAATAATCCGTCCTGCGATCTGACCAGGTCTTTACTTTCTCTGGTAAAGGAGACGTTCTTCTGTTTCGGTACAGCAAATTATTGTTCACATTTTTTTTTCGTTTACATTATATTTCTTTTTTTAAACAGTTGTATTCGGAGTGTGAGGGGGTTTGTAGTGGTGCACATGATCTCATTTTAAAATCATATCGAATAAAGATTTATTTTTATATATAGATCCTGCACGCCGATGGAACGAAGACTAGTGTATTTACTGTATATCATGCGTTCGTAGCTAATCCCCATGCCTGCTCCATGCACTTCACATTAATATTAATATTGTATTATTTAATAAATTTAGGGTTACAAAAGGGGCGGAAAATTTCTATGGGAACTTTTATATGGGGATTTTGGAAAATATTCCAAGTTGGAAACAATTTACAGAAAATTGATTAGAAAATTTGCGGAAATGTATATACACTGTATCATGTGAAAAGGAATATAAACATTTGGTTTGGTCGTTAGCGCACATGCATTGCAGTCGATGTGCGCATGTGATTGATGAATATAAAGGTTGGATTTATCACATTAAATTTTTTCTTTTCTTTTTTTTTTTTTTTACCAAAATTACACTACATTTAACTTCCCTGTTTATATGGTATAATTTAGTAAATTCCCGTTAATTCCCATGGAAATTTTCCTGTCTTGATCATTTTTTAGATTTTGCAACCCTATACTGTATATAATGCGTTATAATGCATCGTAGAGCTCCTACTAGGGACTGAAGCACTGTGATGTCTGAAGTGGTTTTTGTATTGAATGGTGTAATGGTTTTGTTGCGCAGTGAGGGTCGTTCTGTTCATGTGAAGGACTGAGGAGAATCTCGGTCGTATACGTGCATCAAGGTCTGGATTTTATCGTGCGTTTTTTTTTTTTTTTTTTCTTTTCTTCTTTTCTTCTATGGGTTTTGTCTTTTTATTTCCAAATTTAACTCCTACATTTTTACATTGAAGAGCCACTTCAGTAACGTCTCTCTCTCTCTCTCTCTCTCTCTCTCTCTGTGTGTGTGTATATGTGTAAATTATATACACATACATGCGTGTGTGTGTGTACAGTATGTGTTGGGGTGTGTGTGTGTATAAATTATATACACATACATGTGTGTGTATATGTGTGTGTACAGTATGTGTTGGTGTGTGACTGATTCTACACAAGTGATAGGTTTGTACATGAATGACAACATGGCACTGTCAAGAATTTAAATATAGATATACATTTTTGTTGTCTTTTTCTTACATTTGGTTTTTAAATGGTAGAAAATTTCTGATATCACTGAAACCATTTTTGCATCATTTTATAAGTCTCCTATCTCGAGTGTGTGTTTGTTTCCCATTTTAACATTTGTGATATTTAATACATGACCTCAGATTTGGTGATATTGTTGAGTGCAAAAGTTTGTACCCCCTTGTGACATGGTAAAGAATGCTATTTGTTGCTATTAGTTTTCATAGCGCACAAAAATGATACACTATTTGGACAAAAGTATTGGGACACCGACTTTTTCAGCCATTTGTGTTTCCTTCCCACAAAGTTGTAGGAACAACTGCATAGGACGTCTCTTAATGTGGCAGCATGAAATTTTCCCTTCACTTGAACTTGAACCTGTTCCAGCATGACGTGTGCACAAAACCTGCTCCATGAAGATTAGCATTATTTGGAACGGAAGATCTCCTACCATCTTACTAACACACCGATGGCTGAATCAATCTCGCACAGATCTTCACAAGCACACTCCAAAATTTAGTGGAACATCTTCCCAGAAAAATGGAGCTTTTTATAACAGTAAATGGAAACTGAATGTGGAATGGGACGTTCCGGAATGCATATATGAATCTTCTAGACAATCTCTGTTTTTGAATACAAAATAAATCATCTTTAATAAACTTGCAGGCTGTTTTGTGGTTAGATTGCGGTCCGATTTCATTTTTAACATTTTGTAAAGTTATTTATTTTATTTTTTTTTACCATAAACAATTGTAAACACCACCCACACCCTTCGGGGGGTGCAATCTTTTGCTCATGACAGTCAGTAAACACACCCAGGATGTGGTGGCGTTGTTTTGTGATACATCATTGTATGATGTAACCTGTTCATGATTCTATATTTTCAAAGTATTTGGTAAACTGAGCTGTAAAGAAATAAAACGTGTGGGGATTCGCCACAGTCTCAGACACGTCCCGTTTTTGTTATCCGGCTGCTGTAAAGTCCATTTTATATTCAACTATTTGTCCTTTTGTCTTTCTAAACAGAGACACGTTAAGGCTGTTCAGCATATTTCATATATTTATACTATACTGTACAGTTGTATTGTATCTGTATAATAAATCAATGAACAAACAAATCAATGATCTGGTGTTTAACTGGAAATAAAATTATTAGGGATTTAAAGCTACGATATACAAATCGAGGTTATACAACAGGTCTGTTTTGGGAAGCTGGGGTCAGGGCGCAAGGTCAACCATGATACAGCACCCCTGGAACTCAATGGCCCTAAGAGTGGCAGCTTGGTGATACAGAGGACCTTCACAAAGCCTTAACTACAGGCTCACCTCCTGAGGTGTTTGGGAACTAGGAGGGGAAAGAAAAGATAAAACATTATACCATTACAAAAAACTTTAAAGATGTGTGTTTTTTTTCTCTTTTATATATTTATATATCAGGTATAACATTGACATTATAACATTATGAGCTGTGAAGTGAAGAACACTGATGATCTTGTCATTATGGCATTTGTTAGTGGGTGGATTTATGTATTAGGCAGCAAGTGAACATTTTGTTCTCAAAGTTGACGTGTTAGAAGCAGGAAAAATGGGTGAGTGTAAAGATTTGCAGAGATTCTGCAGTGGTCAGTGTCTATAAAAAAGTGCTCCAAGGAAGGAACAGTGGTGAACCCGGCGACAGGGTCGTGGGCGGCCGAGGATCATTGATGCACGTGAGGAGCGAAGGCTGTTTAGTTTGATCTGATCCAACAGACGAGCTCCTGTAGCTCAAACTGCTGAAGAAGTTCATGCTGTTGATGCTCGGTGCTTCAGCACTGTTTGTGCAGCAAATCAGTGTGTATATGTGTATATATACATACTTGTACACACACACACACCGATCAGGCATAACTTTATGGACACCGGCCTAATATTGTGTTGGTCCCCACCTATCTTTTGCATATATTGTGTATCTTAAACCCCACACACTTTTAAAAAAACCTATAATTCTTGAGATCTGCATTTTATTTGTATTTAGTTTGATATGTGTTGTCTTGATTCTTCCTGTAGGGGGCAGTGTAAATCCGCCTAAAATGATTGAAACTCAACATGCACGTGTTTACAGTTTTTCACAAATGCTTACACACTAAAATCAAGAATAACACAGTTAATGAAATCTTACACTCAAGGATAAAAACCTCAGCCCAGATATGCACAACAATAAGCCCATTTTTCAGCCTCACACTTTTTGCAAAACATTACACACTATCTAACAAAGTCACTTGTTTGCCATTTTAAATGAAGGTTCACAAGATTCACCTTTGACCTGTTTTAGAGAACTTGTTAATCATTGGTCGATCTGATGCCGTTCACTCGCCTTCGTTAGTGACGTTCAAGATTCATCTGTACAATTCATCAATTCATCACATTTACCAAAAAAGCTAAATAGAATTTTTTCAATGACGTATACAATGAACTGATGCTGAGATGTTTTGGGGGTTAAAACTATTCAGGTGAAAGCAGTATAATATATTTTAATCAACATGAACATAAACAACTGATAATGTAGGAAACAGCAGACACTTGTACAAAATCAGTTAAATTAATGTACAAAAGCGTTCGCAATTTGATCAAAGCAACAAGAAATGTTTTTATGATGAGCAAATTTGACGAAATGAGGTGGAGGTTGAACAAGCATTTAACAAAATTCAATTTCCGATCTGCTCAAAAGCAACTGAGAAAAAAACTGTAAATCTGAATTGCAATTAAAACCTTCTGACCAATCAGAACAGAGAATTATTGATGCTGTTGATATTACAGTTTTTCTCAGTTGCTTTGGAGCGTTTCTCAGATCGGAAATCAAATTCTCAAGACTACTTGTTCAACGGCCTTCGTTTTCTACATTATCACTTGTTTATATCATAGATAGACTTAAAAGCAATAAAGAAAAGCCTCAGGATGAGTTATACCAGTGTTAAAAACAGTCCAAATTCGAATGCTAAGACTTTTCCTGCTTCTACTTCGTCTCTCTGTGCCGTGTTCATTGTTTCCTCTTTAGACCTTTTGGTATCTCCACATCTTCACATGCACTTTCCCCCCCGTTCCTGTCCTGCCACAGTGAGGATTTCCGGCAGAGCTACAGTGTGATGAGTCTCACCTTAAATCTGATCCGGCTCTGATCGGATCACGTCGCGGGTGGCTGTGGAGGTCAGAGGCGTGCTGAGGGAGGAAGCCGGTGTGTGCCAGGTTTCCCATCATGCTGTGGGAATCTTGGTGTCGGATTACTATCAGGAGCAGGTTAGTGGGACGGGGCAGGTGTGCTGCAGAGACGCTTTCTTCTCCCTCCGTCTCTCTCAGCGAAGCAGATAGACAGGTTTAGAGAGGGGCAGTGGGGTGATAAGAGAGGGGTAAATGAATAAAGAGAGAGATCAAGGGAAGATGGAGGGAAAAGAAATCACAACAAATACACCAGTTTTTTGTATATATATATATATATATATATATATATATATATATATATATATATATATATGGCATCAAATTTTAGTTTTTTATCTTTTTATTTCATTGCTAATTTTTAATCTCTCTCTCTCTCTCTCTCTCTCTCTCTCTCTGTCTGGCTCCCTTTTTTCCTCTACCATTGTTTGTCTCTCCCTCTTCTCTCTCAGTTTCTCATTGTACCTCTGTCTTTTTTTATTATTCTCTCTTGCTGTCTCTCTTTAAAAGACTTACACACTGTCTTTTTCTGTCTCTATTTGTCTTCTCTCTTTCTTTATATCTTTCTATAATTCTTGCGCTTTTTTTCTTCCATGTCTCTGTCTCACACTCTATCTATCTATCTATCTATCTATCTATCTATCTATCTATCTATCTATCTATCTATCTATCTATCTATCTATCTATCATCTATCTATCTATCTAATCTCTTTTTCTCTCCCACTTCTCTCTGTTTCTTCTCCACCTCTGTCTCCATATTTCTGTCTCACACACTTTTGTTCGTGTCTCCTTTCTCTCCTTCGTTATGGAGAAGACAGATCGTCACATCATAAAACTAAAAGATTTGTCCCAATGTGCTGAAAATATAATGATCATACAACACATGATGACCTCACGTTAACGACCTCACGTTAACGACCACACGTTAACGACCTCACGTTAGCTCACATTTTTTTCCTATTACGTTTCCAAACTAGTTTCGGGTTCATGAGGGGTTACAAACATTCTTTACCTTCATACACAGACTAATAGTTTGAGTCAAAACTAAAACCTCTTCGTCATGTCAACACACACACACACACACACACACACACACACACACACACACACACACACACACACACACATTTTCAATGACCCTCACGGACACCACACACAGCTCAGATTTATGGAAATATCCCTCAGAGCAACACTGTTTTTACAAACGCTGTTACACAAACACGCGCAAAACTGCAGGAACACAGCAGCTCTTTGAGTGAAGTAAAGCAGAGCTCTGTGTGCCTGGTCTGATCTTTTACCACGAAGATCTCCTCCTGCTTGGTCTAGCACAATCATACAGCCTTTTTCTACTTCTCAGAATTACAACCTCATTTTTTTTAGTATCATTTATGTAGTATATCCAATGGTGTCCAATGTTTCATGTAACACTACCACAAGTCTGTGTTTTAGGTGCCATGAAAAAAAAAGAACTCAAATGACCCCTGACTGACCAGAAACATCTGCGATTTTCAGTGGCCACATTCTGATTGGTCTGTTTGTATTGAGTTTTAAACATATCCATGTATTTTCTCATCCTGCACATGACCACAATGTGTTTCAGGCTCTTAGGTTTCTGCAATTTCCTAAAAAAAGGTTTTATTTTTATTTTTTACATCTGTAGAATATCTCAGCCATGAAAAGCTATAAAAGACTACTGTCTCATGTGTCCTGTATAAAATTCAGGAACATTTTCACACAAAGTTATGTATTATGTTATGTGTTATATAAAGTTATATATACATATATACAGCTATATGGACAAAAGTTTGTGGACACCTAACCAGGTTGGTTTGTACTTTTTGTACATCCCATTCCACAAGTCTAGGGTTAGTCTCTTCCTCTGATTAAGTGCAGAGGTGATCCAGATGTCAGCCCAAGCTTAATTCGAATAGAAGTCACCAAATGTTGGAGTAACACACTCATTTGTTTTACAGAAACTATACATTTGAAGAAAAAAACTAAACACAAAAAGTAAATAATTAATGTACATTTTTTTTTTGTTGAACAAGATCTAAATGTAGAACTAAATGCTTACTAAAAGTCCAGTTGTCTGAATCCACACACACACACACACACACACACACACACACACACACACACACACACACACACACACACACTAAAAACTAGTCTGAAACTGATTGTCCGGTTCACACACAAATCACAGCACTTTCCTGAGGAAATTTTGCGCTCATTAACTTATTATTATTATTATAGGATTTTCTTTTTATTCCACTGGCAACATGTACACACACATTCTCATCGTATTACTTATTATTATTAGAGTTAACGATCATCACCTGATAACGACTAAATGTGTAAGCAATATTTGAGACCTAAAAGAGCAGTTTGTCATTTTCTGAAAGTGTTTACAGATCAGTGGAAATCAATAAATGTGAATAAAAAATGTTTTAATTCAGAAAGAAAGATTTGCAATGTTGCCAAGCATTTATTTAATTTGATTTTATTATATATATAAATTACATTTCATTACATTGAATTAAATTGAATTGAATTTTATTTTATTTATATGGCCTATATATTGGTACTATTTCCAATCTGAACAGAGATACTCAGCCCTCTAATTTCTTTTTTAAATAAATAAAAAATAAAGGCAACGCAGATGATGAAGTCAGTTAGAGGGAAGGTCAAGCCAAGTCAGGGTTTTTTCATGCATTTACACTACAAGCAGCGAAAGGCTACTAAACCTCACGAAACTTAAACAAATAATTAGTTTAAATAAGAACAACATGATGTAATATAAGAATTGGGAATTTTATTTGCTATAGAATGTGATATATATACAAAATTACCAACAAAGAAATGTGATTTCAATGGAGTAATAGACTCAATAAAGACTGGACTCCAACTGGACTTCATACAAAAGATCTGATTTACTCCTCCTCCCCCTCCTCTTTCTTCTTCTTCTTCTTCTTCTTTCTTGAGTTTTCTTCTTGAACTCTGGATCTAGAACTCATACTGTGAGATGAAGATAGTGATTTTTGTAATGTAGCGCCCAATCAGCACCCTCTTCTCCAGCTCGCTCATCTCTACCTCCACCTCAAGTGTTTCAGGACCTTTCATGGGGCTGAGCAGCAGCAGTTCACCGGTCTGTCGGTCTGAACGCTGGATGCTGAAATGGCCTTTGCCGCGGCTCCCCAGCACAGCGAAACGAAGAGTATCTCCGATCATCCGCACTGCCGAAACCCGGAACAAGACCCGCGGAGCCGAGAGATTCGACACCACAGCCATGTGGTGGTAGGAGATGGAGTTGGGAGCCTGAGCGCATGCTTTGTTTTCCACAGGGCAGGGATTCCTTTCACAGTGCCTGGTTCGAGCAAAACAATCCGAATAGCAAAATTATGCATTCAATGCATTCAATTTTTATATTTATCAAACAATGGTACATTATGCTTTTTATCCATTTACAGTTACATTCATGTTGTGGAATGTCCCTGAGGTTTTATCACTTATGAAACACTCAACAACTCTAATATTCTCTCTCATGAAGTTCATAAGACTACAAAAAAAACCCCACATAGATTTTCATGTTACTAAGAATGAAGGAATGAAGAAAGAAATGAAGACTTCCTTTGACGGAAAACCTACAGGAATGCTTTTACCTTTGTTTATTGGAAGTTTCTCTGTGAACTTCCACACAAATCCACACTGCAACAATGCATTACAGTTTTCCTCAGTTTTTCAAATCATCCTTAATATTTGCAAGAGCATTTCTCAAAACATTGTGTACAAACAGCACAACACACCGGGTTTCTTGAAAAAACCTCTCCTTTTCACTAAAACCTCAGTACATCTCTCAGAAGTAGGATTTGTGTCAGTGAACAAATCACTGGCATTAGAATGACGAGTCCTTTTGTCATTGTTCACAAACAAGATCGTCAAAATGTTTGGTCATGTTGTCAGTATGACGGCGCACAGTTCCAGTATTTCCTGATATAAAAATTTGGATTCCAATGATTGAAAAAGCATGAGGCTGAATTTCTTCTGTATGGCATCTATGAATTTCAGAAGCACAAATGTATTTATTTGACTGCATATCTGATTTATATTGATTGTAAGAGACCGAACAGGATTCACACTTTTACTGTACTGTAATAGCGTGCGTTCGTTTCCTGGTTGTTCACCCTTTTTCAGAAATTTTTTGTTCTGTCTGTCACCAAATGAAGGTTCACGAGACTCACCTTTGACCTGTTTTAAAGAAATTGTTGATCATTGGTTGATTTGATGCCGTTCACTCGGCTCTATTAGTGACGTTCAAGATTCATCTGCACTATTCATCAATTCAACACATTAAAAAAAAATTTAATTCAAGTTTAAACTTGAAAAACTTGAAACTTGAAAACTGGTTTAATCATTTTGCATGCAATGACTTGGGCGATGAACTGATGCTGAGATGTTTTGGGGGTTAAAACTATTCAGGTGAAACCAGTATAATATATTTTGGTCAACATGACAAACAACTGATAATGTAGGAAACAGCAGACACATGATGTGGAGGCTGAACAAGTAGTTTTGAGAATTTTATTTCCGATCTGAGAAACGCTCCAAAGCAACTGAGAAAAACTGTAAATCTGAATTGCAGCCAAAATCTTCTGACCAATCAGAACTGAGAATTGATGCTGTTGATATTACAGTTTTTCTCAGTTCTTAAAACTACTTGGTCAACCTCCACCTCATGTCATCACTTGTGCACATCATAAAAGCAATTTCTTGTCAAATTGCGAACACTTTTGTACATTCATTGAATGGATTGTGTACGAGTGTCTGCTGTTTCCTACATTATCAGTTGTTTATGTTCATGTTGATCAAAATATATTATACTGGTTTCATCAGCATCAGTTCATTGTAAACGTCATTGAAGGCACAATGGTTAAACCAGTTTTCATCATCTGTCATCTAAAATGTATATTATATAATATTTTTGTAAATGTGTTGAATTGATGAATTGTGAAGATGAATCTTAAACGTCACTAATGAAGGCCAATGATCAACAAGTTCTCTAAAACAGGTCAAAGGTGAATCTTGTGAACCTTCATTTAGCAACTGAGCAAAACACAGAATTACAATGACTTAAAATGGACGAATGAACGCACGCTATTACAGTACAGTAAAAGTGTGAATCCTGTCCGGTCTCTTGCAATCAATATAAATCAAATATGCAGTCAAATAAATACATTTGTGCTTCTGAATTTCATAGATGCCAAACAGAAGAAATTCAGCCTCGTGCATTTTTAATCATTGGAATCCAAACTGTAGTTTATATCAAGAAACAGTGAAATATACTGAAAACATGACGATCTTGTTTGTGCACAATGACAAAGGAACTTTTCATTCTGATGGCAATGAGATGTTCAATAGGACAAATACTTACTTTTGAGAGATGAACTAAGGATTTTGAGAAAAGTACAGGTTTTTGCAAGAAATCCAATGTATTGTGTTGTTTGAAAATTTACTTACTGCTTTGCAAATATTAAAAATATTGCAGCTGAGAAAAACTGTAATATAAGTTAAAGTAAATAAGTAAATAAGTTTGGATTTGACTCCAGATGAATCGGTCTGCAATATGTTTGACAGGCACTGAACTATACTTCTCCGAGCATATTAGTAAATAGTGTCACAGAAAATACTTACGTGGGTGAAATTTTGCCGAAGGTCGCATTTCGGATGCGTGGACACTCCACCTTAACACACCGGAAACCTCCATATGTGTTAATACAAAGCCGATCACGAGTGCAGTTGTGCTGCCTTGTCGTGCACTCATCGATATCTGGATTCAGGATCAGGAGAAAGTGTTTTATGTGCACAACAAGTAACTCCTAGATTCCGTACGTTCTGCCTAACATAAAGAATGCAAATGTTGGCAAAATGAGGTGGTTCACCTTTGCAGTTCCGTCCGTCCCGGTTTAGATCATAGCCAGCTGGGCATGAACAGCGATAGCCACCGGGAGTGTTAATACAAGCATGCACACACAGACGACCTGCTGGCCCATTGTGGAACACTTCACACTCATCGATGTCTGAGAAATGACCAGAAACAGTGACACAAGATCAGTATTCTGATGTTGCTGAGCTAAATGATCTGTAGCTCCAAATGACAGGGGTCTAGAGTTGGAATTCAATCTAGAGCTTTTTATTCCAAATAGACTGTAGAATTTCGCCTACAGTCCCAAGCAGTAGAATCCGAGCCATGATCCCAAGTTCTGAGAAGCAGAGTCCAAGTCAAGTCCCTAGCTTTAGAGTTTGAAACAAGGTGAGCCACAAAGCAGATTCCAAGTTTTTTCCAAAGCTCTGCTATAGGGTTAGGATGAGGGTCTTCAAACAAGCTTCTCACATCACTCTGTATCTATCAGACTAAATCCTCTTCCCACAATCCTGCACATAATACTATCCATGGATGACATGTACTTTATGTGACTTGTAATGAACTATAAATAAAGGATATTGTGTATCCTGATCTGGTTTCTGGTTTCTGGTCTGTCATCTAGTTTAGGAAGGCTGGCGTTCTTTCAAAGTGTCGCTACACATAATCCCAGGTTTGCTGTCTAACGTACAGTAGGTTTGAAGATGAACAAGAGGATTTTAAAGGATTTGATGATCTGGGCCTTGAAATCGTCAACATGTGTTTGAAGAGGCTGTGCTTCTAATTTTATTCGGGAAAGAAGTACCATTTCCAATTCCAAAAAAAAAAAACATTGTTCCCTGTTTAATCTTTAAGAGAACTGGAATGAGTGAGGCCTTAATCCAGCTGTGTAGCTACACAACATATGTATTTATAAGTAAAACAAGATGTGGCATAAAACTTTGACTTGTGTAGCCTAGCAGCCTGATGAGTATAATCTGACTGAAGACTTTATCCAGAACTTAATTAATGAATAAGATTGCAGTGAGGTGAAGATCCTTATCCTCTTTTAATTATTATTAATTCACACTAATCGACAGAGGGTGCTCTTTGGCGAAATAGATGGATGGATGGATGGATGGATGGATGGATGGATGGATGGATAGATAGATAGATAGATAGATAGATAGATAGATAGATAGATAGATAGATAGATAGATAGATAGATAGATAGATAAATGAACCATCTACCAGAAGTTCAAATATTAGCAACTGTTCAAATTGACAAGTGCAGATAATGATCAGGTAAACATTTCACGTGTTTGATGATGGTGACATTGCCAATGACGTGTTGATATGGTCCAAAACAGAAGATGTGTAAATGTCCATGTGTGTGTGCGAGTCCAGTGTGGCCTGTGAGGGCAGATGGTATAAATCTGGAATCCAGTCTGTGGTCTCGCTGCTCATTGACTGGACATACAGTATATTCATGCATTATTTATATATTATTTAACCTTTAAGGGTTAATTCCAGAAATAAACTGAAGAAGTACGTGTTTACAGCCTTGATGTTTAAAACCTGGCTGTTTATTCAATCAGTTATGTTTTACAAATACACAATCAGTGACATCATAACGATGCAACTATGTCGAATGGAAAGTGTTAGCTAGTCAAACTAGTTAATTATAGATAACTTCTCGAGAACAAACTTCTTCAGGATTTTTCTACCAGATGTTAAGATTTTTTCAAAAGCCTTGACCAGGAATATTTTGGAAGAGTTACAGAATGTGTGTGTAGTTTTTAACAGTGATATCTTGATTTTTATCTCGTCTGATTAACACTCACCTGTGCATGTGCTGGTGTCTCGGCCTGAAATGGTATATCCTGCCTCACAGGTGCAGTGTGTGGTGCCCTGGACCTGGCTACACTTAGAAGGCTGGACAAATGGAAGAAGGGTGGCTAAAGGGAACGAGGTGGAAGCTGCAGCTCCAGTGGTGGCAGCAGAGATGTTTGTTGTGGTGGCAAAAACTAGATAAAGAGAATGAAATGAATGAAACTTTGAAGCTTATTTCCTCTCCAAAAGAATGTGAAACAGGAGTCTAAAATAGAGATGCTAGACAGATCGCTATGTTGGCTATCAAAGGTTTAATAATATCCTTTAAGGTCTATTAAAGGTTAAAAAAAAATGAATCTTTTGATGAATATTTAATAGACCTGCCACTGCTGGGCCCTTGAGCAAGGCCCTTAACCCTCAACTGTGCTCAGTTGTATAAAATGACAAAATATAAATAGATTTGAATAAAGGCATGTGCCAAATGCCATAAATGTAAAATGGAAAGTACAACAACTTTGGGAAGTTGTAGCTCAATAGTTAAGGCTCTGGGTTACAGCACTGAAATGATATAATATTAAATATATATATATTAGTGTTGTAAGGACATTATGAGTAGAAATAGTGTCCTGTAATAAAAGTATGTATGAAATATGAAGTATGAATTGTTTTTAAAAAAGACTCTCAGTAGCCTCACATATTGGTGTTGGAGATTGGCACGTAGGTCCAGCCCATCCTCTGGCACACGCACATGTGAATCCATTCACTTCATCCGTGCATGAACCCCCATTGGCACAGGGTGAAGAGGCGCACTCGTTTATTTCTGTGGAAAGACAGGAATTCGGTCATTAATCTATACCTAACACCAAGCAGATGCATTAAGGTATGCAGAGCTCTGACAGCTTTATGTAACCTTATACTGCGATACTGATGCAGAGATTAAGTAAAGCATGTCCCGTGCTCCGAGCTTTCACAGCCAAACGCTCTTGTGTCTATGGAGCGTTTTCTAAAACTAATCGACTTGTTGGACTGCTATCTGGGATGAAATGGTGTGTAAAAGAATGCGCCGGGCCAAAAAAATCCACAGAAGCCAAATGAAACTCAGTCATGCTGAGGGGCATGTGAAATTAAAAACGCCAGTTCCTGAGGAGCAATGTGGGCGATAACGTAAGCAACTTGTAAAGGAGCATTTTAGAGACAGGAAAAAAATAAAAGCCCCGATGAGGGTGACGGGTGGATTTAACCAAAAGATGAATAATGAGGCTAGACGAGTATGAAGAGTTTGGAAGCATCTGTGACCCAGGACCTAATTCCAAAAAAAGATAGGCTTTTGTAACTCTGTAGATGTTCATAAAAAACTCCAGGGTGGTGTTCAAACAGCCACATGAGATCTTTACGGCAATTACATAAACCTGCATAAACATTTATAAAGCCTAGTTCCAATAGCTGTCATAAAAACGTCCTCATCTTAATCAGGATATGTTAGATTATAGATATAATGGCCATACATAAGAGTTATGTAATGACACTTTATAAACCTTTATTAATGTTGCCCTATGTCTGTTTATGTTGCTTTATGTCAAGGGGACATACGTCGAGTTTCATGTTAATCTTGAGGAGTAGCACTCCATTCTTCTTAGCTTTGAAGAGATTTTAGTTTGATCAAATTTATAAAAGAAAGATACAACTTTACGCTTCTCCGCGGAAACAGCCAAGCTCCTGGAGGCGTGTCGTGGGCGGAGCTAAAGAGTTGCGAGCATGAGCAGCTTTTGCGTAACAATCTTCTGCGAGCTCTGACATCGCTAAACAAAAACTTTATAGTCTTAAATGAACTATGGCTGACAATCAGATCCAGACGTACGAGGTCTTGTTTAAGGGCCCAGCAATGTCGATATGGTAGTGCTGGGATTTGAACTCATGACCTTCTGATCAAAAGTCGAATGTCTTAACCATGTCAGTTGTTATATAGATGTTATATAGTTAAATAGTTGCCATGTGGACCTTATAACAAGATAATTTTGTCTTGTCTTTTGACAGCCAAATATCATAAAAGCTTTATGCCAATATAAATTAATTTACATTTATGGCATTCGGGAGACGTCCTTAACCAAAGCAATGGGGTTATGGGTCTTGCTCAGAGGCCCAGGAGTGATAAAGAGACATGAACTCACAACCTTTACATCCAAAGTCTAATGCTTTTACCACTAATTACCACCACCCCAAATCTTTGGGTTGTTATATCAGTGTCAAAACCGCCAAAACATTTAAACCACGCTTACAATTGTTTTAAATAACATTATGTCACTTGTCATATAGGTCTTATGTAGGTGTCGTGTAGCTCTAGATCACAAATGTCATAACACCACTGTATATTATGATGTCACACAGATGTATGTCAACCTTATGTCTAATTGTCTGGCTGCAATATATGAATGTAAACACAGACAGCGACATACCACAAAACAACTTACATATAGGGCTTAAGTAGGTCTAATGTAGCCTTATAAACACAGCGTCATAACTTTATGCCCCAAACAAATTCTCGACAGGAAATCAATACAAATAATTGCATGATTGATGCAAAAAGCTCATGCAGGGTCATGTATCCTTATAACCACTTCTTGTCGGTATAATGTTGCTGTACATATTCATTTCCGCACTGACCCTTGCAGACGGGTTGTTGGCCGCTCCAGGTGAATGAGTCTTTACACTGCCTCGTCTCAGAGCCCACCAACTCGTAGCCTGAGTCACACAGGAAGTGAACCTCATGACCGGGCAGCAGAATCTTCCCTAATTTTCGTCCATTGAGAGGAGCCTCCAGTTTCGTGCAGGAAGCTGTAAAAGAAAATAACTCAACGTATTATCACATCCGTTACAAACAACAGTATATAATCCTTAGAGAAGCTCTGACCATCGCTGGGTCTGGTCACTCGGGTCGTGCTGTTCTGCAGCTGGCTGATTTTCCTCTTCAGGTTGCGGAGACCCTGCAGGTACGAGGCCTCGTGTGATGCAAGCAGCTTTTGGGCTTGGCGTAGGGAATTTTGCAGCTCCAGAGTGCTGGGACATTCCTACAGGAGCAGACGCAATGTTGTGATATCCTAAGCTGCCAAGATAATCATAATTACAACTCCTTTAGCTCCAATGTGTTATTTGTTTGTAACTAATAGGAATAAAATCTGGCGCCACAGTTTCTAGTAGTTTAATTGGGTTTAAAGTAAGAAAGAAAACACAATGGACCAATATGAAGGTGTGTCTATAACAGCATGCCCTGAAGTGATTTCTCCTGTTTTAATTAAATATACATAGTTTCACTTTATGGATAAAATGGCAACATTTCAGGCAACACGTGGTTCGTTTCTTAACCCGTTTCCACAAAACTGGATTGTATAAGACGTCTTTGAATGTGCTAGCATGCAGCTTTTCCTTCACTTAAATTAGGACACCAAATCTGTTCACAAACCAGCTCCATGAAGATATTATTTACATGACTTGAAGTAGAAGATCTCCTGCTGTAGAGCTCCAACCCTATTAAACACCATTGGGATGAATTTGAACGCTGACTGCACCCTCAGACCTCCTCACCTTCTCACCTACATCTGTACCTTTGCTAACACCATTGTGTCTGAATGAATGTCCACAAATCTCCACGAGCACACTACAACATTTTGTGAAACATCTTCAGTGGGTATTATCACACATTTAGGTTCTTCTTTGGGATTAAGCAATAAAACTTATTCATTAATTTCAACTTCACCTTTTCCACTTCCTTATCCCTCTAATTGGCAGTTCTGTGAACGATTAAAGCTGGATTCATTCTATGGACTCTGTTCAGTCGTGAATGATGCAGTGTCTGGCCTTATGTAGTGCATGACGTCACCTGTAAGTGGAGGATGGAGCTAAAGGCTGAAAGACTAGATTGTGCTGGTGAGATGAATGGACCGAGTGTACACAGAACTTTATACGCGCCGAGAAAATTCTTGCCGCTTACAGAAAGGAAGGCCAGTCATGATGCGGTTCAGCTGAAGAACCTGCGATAATTTTGTTCTGAAGTTGGAAACAGGGCCAGTGCTGTGTCAAAATGTGAGACTCTCAACCTGCAACTCCAGAGTATTGGGAACACATTGGGATTGGTGCAAATGAAGATAAATTGACATAAAATCAATACATAAAAAAAAAAATTACCATCAATATCATCAGTACTTTTTCTACATCATCAGCACTAATCAGCACATGACATCCAATCACAGGAATCACTCTGTTTTGCTGATAGATTTTCCAATGGAGTTGATTGGAAATGCAATACTTGGCTTAATGTACCAGCATTTGTTGAAAATCCACTTCCAGATTGATTCATTTTTGGCGCTTATAATATGCTCTGTTCTTCCTTTTCACCTGTGGCCTTATTTGTGCGATTTTTAAAAAATAAGTTTTACTGATAGATCTGATAGATGTGCTGAGAGTTGGAGTCTTTCCACATAAACTAAGTTTATGAACTTAAGCACATTTGAAGGCAAAAACATTCAAGTGTTTCAAGTGAATGTTTAAAGGGACACTTTTACTGTTACTGAAATCACATTTAACAGAGTGTATCTCTACTTCAATTACATGTTTCTGTACTTTATCTATCACTGGATCAGGTACTGATGTTGGGTTGGAGGTCTGGGGTTTAAAAGGTATTCCAGTTCATCCCAAAGGGGTTCAATTCGGGTTTTGCAGGACACTCATCTCCTTCTCCAACCTTAGATAGACAGATAGATAAGCCTTTATTTGTCACATATACATTACAGCAGAGTGAAATTTTTTCTTCGCATACCTTAGCTCACATTGTCATAGATAAACAGCTTTGGGCCTCTCAGTTCCTCTTCATGAAGGGAAATTCAGAAAATTCTACAATGTACACTGACATTTCATATTATGGCAACTGTTTGTGAAAAAAACACATTTGGGCCATATAGTGTTCTTACTCCTTCATCTTCAGTAAGTGTAATTTATCAAGTACAGTGGTCAATCTTAAAGGAACCCATAGGAAACCCAAACAGACACTTGGGAGAAGATGTGAAACTCTACTACTATGAATGGACTAGCAGTCTTGAAGGCAATGTTCCTGGGACAGATTGAGGAAACATCACTGGCTCTAAATGGAGTCAGTGTTAAAGCATGTTCTTCTTGAATGCTCTGGGATGAAGAGTTTTAGTTTAATTCACAATACTGTACATGCAGAGCTTCTTATTGGCTACCATCAAGGGGAAGGGCACTTTTTTTTTGCACATGTACATTACTTATGTAAGTAAGCTAAATATTTGCCAATCCTGTGAAAACATCTTGTTCCTTGATTAAAAAGCATGGAGTTATGATGGATCAGTGGACACTTTTGCTTTAAGAGAGAGCGAGAGAGAGAGAGAGCGGGGGGAGGGGGGGAATGGAAGGGTGACACACTGCTTACTTTTTAGAAACACTTCATTTTATTTACAGTACAATTACTACACACGACTCAGCCTATAACATTTCATTTACGCAAATAGCCTTCTTAAGTACCCCTAATCACAGAATACTAAAACTGTTCTTGGAATCGTACTGTCCTGAGTATCTTAATGACATTAAACCTCATTTATTAGATTTTAGTCAGAAATATTTATAGGTCTTATTTTGGCAGTTTGCACAACATCTAGTGCATTTCTTTTTGAGAATGCTCAGACGGGAGTGGGGGATGAGAGTATTCCTAATGTAGATTGTGAATATTATTGACAAATAGTGTTCTTTCCAAGGCCTGCGTATATTAGCATAGTTATAAAAACATAGATAGATAGATAGATAGATAGATAGATAGATAGATAGATAGATAGATAGATAGATAGATAGATAGATAGATAGATAGATTGGTAGGTAGGTAGGTAGGTAGGTAGGTGGATGGATGGATCGATGGATGGATGGATGGATGGATGGATGGATAGGTTAATGGATGGATGGATAGATGGATGGATGGATGGATGGATGGATGGATGGATGGATGGATGGATAGGTAGGTAGGTAGGTAGGTAGGTAGGTAGGTAGGTGGGTAGGTAGGTAGGTGGATGGATGGATGGATGGATGGATGGATGGATGGATAGGTAGGTAGGTAGGTAGGTAGGTAGGTAGGTAGGTAGGTGGATGGATGGATGGATGGATGGATGGATATGTGGGTAGGTAGGTGGGTAGGTAGGTGGATGGATGGATGGATGGATGGATGGATGGATGGATGGATAGGTAGGTGGGTAGGTAGGTAGGTAGGTAGGTAGGTGGATGGATGGATGGATGGATGGATGGATATGTAGGTAGGTAGGTAGGTGGATGGATGGATGGATGGATGGATGGATGGATAGGTAGGTAGGTAGGTAGGTAGGTAGGTAGGTAGGTAGGTAGGTAGGTAGGTAGGTGGATGGATGGATGGATGGATGGATGGATGGATGGATGGATGGATGGATGGATGGATTTGTAGGTAGGTAGGTAGGTGGATGGATGGATGGATGGATGGATGGATGGATGGATGGATGTATAGGTGGGCGGGTGGGTGGGCTAATGGATGGATGGATGGATAGATAGATAGATAGATAGATAGATAGATAGATAGATAGATAGATAGATAGATAGATAGATAGATAGATAGATAGATAGATAGATAGATAGATAGATAGATAGAACTTTATTGTCAGTGCATCTTGAAAGTATTTACAGGCCTTCACTTTTTCCACATTTTATGTTACAGTCTTATTCCAAAATAGATTTAATTCATTTAATTAAATGACAACATGAAAGAAATTTGTTTGAAATCTTTGCAAATTTATAAAAAAATAAATACAAAATAAATTCACATCTACATAAGTATTCACAGCCTTTGCCATGACACTGAAAATTGAGTTCGGGTGCATCCTGTTTCCACTGATCATCCTTGAGATGTTTCTACAACTTGATTGGAGTCCACCTGTGGTAAATTCAGCTGATTGGACATGATTTGGTATAAGGCTGTAACATAAAGAAATGTGGAAAAAGTAAGCGCTGTGAATATTCTCCGGATATACTGTATATATAAAATTATATAATATAAAGTAAACAATTATATATTATATAATTTTATTTTATATAAAATATTTTTTTATTTAAATTTATTATATAAAAATATACTAAAATTCTATGAAATAATATTATATAAAATATATATTTTATATATATAATTATATTATATATATATATTATTATAATATTGTTTATTATAATATATTATTATTAATTTTTTGTTTTATTAAATTTTGTTATTGCTTTTATTTATTAATAAATGTATTATTACTCAGATTTTTTACTTTGTTAACTAATGAATATGCTCAAAAAATAAAGTTAGACTTATGTGCAGATTTTCTGCATGAGTGACAGTCCTCTCTGGAGACACACACACACACACACACACACACACACACACACACACACACACACACACACACATATAGTCTTGAGGTCTATTTTTGACCTTTAAACACTTCCTGTGCAAATATTTTGCCTCAAGCAGAACATATTAATCTACATGCCAGGGTTACACGTGAAATCCTAAAAGCATGAATGTTGTTTTGACGTGAATCTTGGTATATATTTTTGGATATTCTAGTCTTATTCATAGCCAAAATAACATATTTGTACAACTTTCTATTGAAAAGTTGACATGTATGAGCATTATTTCATTAGTATTAAGAATATGAATGAAGTACAGACACAAATTCTTAGTTGCATCATGAAATCAAAGTTTAAATAAAAAACTAAAGTGAAGAATAAAAGTTTGGTATCTGTATTACTCACCTGGCTATAGATGCTGTGAATCTGATTGATACACAAGATCAGGAATAGGATGCAAAGTTGACTCATTTTTCTTTTTAACACTGTGATCAAAACAATCAGGGAAATCCAGGAAAAGTCATGAAAGTCCATACAATGTACATTTCAGAAGTCGTCCAAATGAAAGCCGTCTGCAGAGCTCATTTTTATAACCCGCCACCGTCGACTGCTGTTTTTCTTCTTTTCCTTTTTTTTCCCCTGGAAAGCACATGCCAAAGTTTCTCCTCATAAAAGCCACTCAGTTCTAGTAGCCCATTTGTTAACCTGGAGGAATATAAAATCGGCTTTTCAACAACATTTCAGGCACGTATCTCAGCACTGGTCCTGTTTTTTCTTGTGTTTTTCACTGTAAGTGGGAATAACAAGCATGATGTGTTTCAGTCTAATTGTTCTGAAACATTATAGTACAGATTTGGTGCTGTTGTGGTACAATGTTCAATTAAGCATAAATTTGTGCCAATTTAATTGATTACTCAACTTAAACAATATAATAAAATGTGTATTGCTGTCCGTCTGTCTGTCCGTCTGTCTGTCCGTCTGTCTGTCTGTCTGTCTGTCTGTCTGTCTGTATGTATGTATGTCCGTCTGTCTGCCTGTCCGTCCGTCCGTCTGTCTGTCTGTCTGTCTGTCTGTCTGTCTGTCTGTCTGTCTGTCTGTCTGTCCATTGGTCTGTCTGTCTGTCTGTCTGTCTGTCTGTCCATCGGTCCGTCCGTCTATCTATCTATCTATCTATCTATCTATCTATCTATCTATCTATCTATCTATCTATCTATCTATCTATCTATCTATCTATCTATCTATCCACATAAAGTACTCAAGTAGACCCTTATTTTAATGATATTAAATATCAAATATGTTACAGTAATAATACAACATATAAGACATAACAGACGTGTTCCTTTTTCCATAATCACAGGAGAGATTTTGCCCAAGAACAACACTGTCCCTAAAGGGTTCTACCAACACTGTAGAAACATTCTGCCCTCTGCAGGGGAATCTTTCCTCTCCTAAGTGCATCTCAGACCAGAAGAACTTGTAGTATGTTGAACAAAGAAGTTATGAACTTCACAGTGCAAAATCTTTCCTTCATCACAGATTCTCTATTCAGGGGATTTCAGTCTGACACCCAGATGCATGATGTGTACATGCAGAAGATTTTAATTCAATTTAGGTCCAGATGTTTTTGTGATCAGAGGATTTCTCACAGAATGATCACAATTGCTTTGGGAGGATGTAGTGTATTTTACACAATAAATACTTGAAAATATTTATATATTTTTTTAATTGTTAAATCAGATCCGTCCAAACTTTAGGTATAAATTCAGAAAGCTCGATTTAAATGTAAATTCATGGCCTTTTAGGATTTCTGTCTTACAGTTTTTCTCAGTTGCTTTTGAGCGTTTCTCAGATCAGAAATGAAATTTGATCAAATCGCGAACGCTTTTGTACATTAATTTAACTGATTGTGTACGAGTGTCTGCTGTTTCCTACATTATCAGTTGTTTATGTTGATGTTGATCAAAAAATATTATACTGGTTTCACCTGAATAGTTTTAACCCCCAAAACATCTCAGCATCAGTTCATTGTAAACGTCATTGAATGCAAAATGATTAAACCAGTTTTCATCATCTGTCATCTAAAATTTATATTTTTTGGTAAATGTGTAGAATTGATGAATTGTGCAGATGAATCTTGAACGTCACTAATGAAGGCGAGTAAACGGCATCAGATCGACCAATGATCAACTAAAACAGGTCAAAGGTGAATCTTGTGAACTTTTATTTGGCAACAGAGCAAAACACAGAATTACAATATCTAAAAATGAATGAAAAACCAGGAAATAAACACACGCTATTACAATACGGTAAAAGTGTGAATCCTGTCCGGTCTCGTGCAATCAATATAAATTAAATATGCAGTCAAATAAATACATTTGTGCTTCTGAAATTCATAGAAGCCATACAGAAGTTTAGCCTCGTGCATTTTTAATCATTGGAATCCAAACTGTAGTTTATATCAGGAAATACTGAAACTGTGCTGGGGTTCATTTCCTGCTGTGAGAAAACATTACAGTGGTGACCTTCTCATCACTGACACAGTACTACCAGGAGAACTGACTGATCTCCAGCATAAAGAATGCAATTTCACATTGAAGAATTTCCCTAAATTACCATATCCATGAGAAGTCCAGAGAAGAAAAAGATGCCACCAAGTCAAAGATGATGATGATGAGCATGATGGTGTTTCACGGTTGAAAGTTGAAGCTTTGGAGGCTGTCGTGTTTGTGTTTCCTTTCATGCATGTTCCTCTCTCAGTTGCTTTCATCAGAATCTGATTCTGTCTCATGAGGAGCTGACAGAGGAACATGCATGGGTTTCTCAAAAGCCATGATATATGATGTTATACAGGAACTGTATAACTGTAAAACTGTTCAAGGTTTGGATGATGGGACGGTAGTGCTGCCCCCCATGGACGCAGCGGTGCCGTGACGTCACGGGGACAAGTGAAAACAGGAGCTCGAGCGCACTAGGGGGTTGTGAGCGAGTAAATGAGGAGGGGTAAAGAATACAGACCCTCGTTAACTTTTTTTTAGCCCTACAGTATGTTTGGAAACTTCTCACTACCATGAAACCTCTGGCTTCCTTTGCACTGCTTGTAGCGGTGTTTTTATTGCTGAACACCTGCGCGAGCCGCGCGCTTGACGGCGAAACCCGAAGAGCCGATGCACCTGAGAGCGGTGAGTTGCACGCGCCTGATTTGTCCTCCAGGTAAACTTGCATCATCATGCATCAATGCATCATCATCATCATCATAATTATTATTATAATTATTAAAACTTAACTAACTCATGCATGGATTAAAGTTACTCAGGAAAATAAATAAAAATGCTGATTGCAAGAAAATCCTTATGTATCAAATAAACATGTTGAAAAATATTTTTCTCCTACAAAAGCTAAAAACATTGTAGTCTATACAACGAACTGATGAAATGATGACCGGAAGTGTGTTTTCTCGACATTTTCTGCTGTTTTGTGACCAGTACAGGTTTAAACATTTTATTCAGTTCAATTCGATTCATTTCTATTTGCATTTTAACAATGGATATTGCATCAAAGCAGGTTTACAGAGATAAACAGGTTATAAAGTTGTATAAAAGAATGTAGAAGCTAATAAGTGCCTATAAGTTTTTTATTCAGGAAAAAATCATCTGTAACAGGATTGTAGTGCAGAATTCATTTCTTGAAGTGTATAGGAAAAGGGTTTATACATTAAATATACATAAAGAAATGTGGAGAAATGTACAAGTCCAAGATAGATAGATAGATTTTTTTCAAAGTCAATAAAATTTAAATAAAAAAAATAAAATAAATACAAAAACGTTTTTATTCTATTCATTATTATGCCCAGAAAAGTTGTAAGTTGCGTGAAAGTTGATATCAGTGATGTGATGTACAATATGCAGAAAGAAGAACAGGTCAGTGTGATTAATTTATTGTTGTAGCACTAGAAGCAGTCATTGTTTTCATCAAACTGTCATCATCTGCACAATGGGTTTGACCCCTGAGCTTAACCCCCGACCTTACATTTGCACTGAGATCTGATGTAGAGGTGTACTGGGGTAATTGTAGCGCTTTGCTTTTCTTTCCAGGATTTGGGGCGAAGGAACGTTTTCAGATCGTTACACAACACAATCGGCTGCGGGGTCGAGTCGAGCCCATGGCGGCCAACATGCAGAAAATGGTAGGTTTGCTTTGATTTGCTGCTAAACCATAATCCTGCTCTTACTGTCAGAAAAGAACTCAAGTGTGCCACTGAATGAAAGATGTAGTGCTTTTTTGTTCCTTTTTGCCAAATTGCATGCAGTGGAAAAACCACAGATTGCAGTAGGCAGGTTAATAATGGCTTAAATGAAGACGCATGTCGAGATGTGAATTCGATTGTGTTAGTTTAACAGGAAGTGAATTTAGTCACTAAAATGCTTTTATGTGAAAATCAATCACCAGCTACATAGAAATTCAAATCATAAAATAATTGGTTAGCTAGACGATCTATTCCTCTCTTATATTTCCCAGGATCTCCCTTTTGCTCCATTGTTGGACAGGTGCCAGAGCCCTTTATTAATGAAACGTTCTAGAGGAAACCCCCAGCATGCTTGTCGTGTCTACCCCCACCTCAAAACCCCCCTGAAAAAACCCAAATCAAAAGCAAAACAGCCCGAGTTTTAAAACAGTACATGTTTTGTAACGGAACTCTCATCTATTAAAGCTACTGACCTTGATCGTTTATCCTGTAGAAATGTCCCACAGTTCCTCCCAGAGTTCCTCCTAAGGTCCAACAAACACTTAGCATCCATGTGGAATGTGACTCCATGCCCAGCTGGAGTCTTTTTTGTTTCCAAAATCGCACTTAATTCAATCAGACATCCTTTTTTTTCTGAGGGATACCCGATGTCAAAACAGTAACTAAAACCAGGACAGGTGCTGTACAAGCGCAGGTCAGAGCGCTAATCCCAAAGTCCACGTACGCCTTTTTGGAGATGGATGTTCTAATATGTGGTGCTGCAGACAGTAGCAGACATAACGCAGACAAACCACCAGATAAGGCTGCTTTCACTAAATTCCAAAAGGTATATTTACTTTAGTTCCTGTTATCACTTGCACTATAGCAGCTGCAAACAAGAAACTAAACCTGTATCCCCAAACACTCTGATTTCTGTAGTCCTGTACCTGCTTTATTTTTCAGTTCTGCACAGTGCTGAAACTGGAGACCACCACAACAATTAGACCTTTTTTGGTTTGTAATATGTTCATCATCAGTTAAAGATTAAATGAAGGTCCTGTGAATGAGCTGTAGCTGTGAGGGGTGTAATGGTACACTTGTTTATACCGAACCCTCTTCGTACAGGACTTTCTGTACGGTGCACACGTTTTACCGAATGCAATTCTTAATGCAATGCAAAAAAACCTACGTTTCCTCCTGAACACATTAAGTGGCGGACCGCAAATTTGTTTAGTTTCTGCCTCGCACTTGCAAAAATACAATATCTAAAAATAAAATAGAATGAATCAAATGAATGCAGCACACGTTTCTATTAAATTGATTAAATTGAGTATATATCCATATCGCTAGACTGTCCTCAAAATTTCGGCAATAGCAAATATGAAAAAAATCTGTGAATGTTCATAAATGTTAATAGTAATAAACAATGTTAATAAAAAACGACAAGCAATTTTATGTTCTGCATTTTCTTTCTCCTAACTGCCCCTAATTGAACCGAACTGTGACTTAAAAACCAGGGCACGTATCGAACCGTGACCCGAACCGTGAATTACCCTACTAGCTGTGGAAAGGATAATGCATTATAACAAATGCATATGAACATAATAATAATAATAATAATAATAATAATAATAATAAGGTCATTAATCAATGCTAAGAATCTGTGGTTTAACTATAAAGTATCAAATAAAATAAATTAATAATTCACTTTAAATATCACATTGGAGTGTGGGTGCAAAAAGTTTTGCACAGAATTGTAATAGTGGAGATAGTCCCACGTTTAAACACATCACACACAGACAGCAGCATCTTTGGGCCGAGTATAATGAGATGGATGATGTGTCATCTTCATCAGTCTCCATTTTATATTCCCGTCTCTTACATTTTTGGATAATTCGCTTAAAGGCTGCCAGACGAGTTCCCGTGGAGCTCAAAAGGGATATTAAATTGCTTTAGTGATAAATTTGAAGGCTTTGGGCTGAAGCGGCTTTGTGATTATCGTTCTGCAATATTTGCACAGAAATCCATAACCGCAGCCTGATTGTCTGTGGCTGTACCAGAGATTAGAGGCTCACACTGGAGTTCGAAAGCTCTGCTTTCAGTGGGAGATAAGATTTCCTAATTTCATAACATTTCTCAAATGATGGGTCCTTTCTTCCCACCCAGTGACCCTCGTGGTTTTATTAGTGTATGTGTGTGTGTGGGAGGTGTGTGTGGTGTGTGTGTGTGTGTGTTTCCTTTTTTAACTTTGTTAGACAGTTTCCTCAAAATCAAAACCAGAAAGAATGAGCTTTATTCTAATTTATTCACAGTTTTTTGATATACAGCAGGCTTGCAGAAGTTTACATCCCCGGTGGTATCTGGGTGGGAGCACAACAGTGTAACTCCAGGAAGTTGCAAATGAAATGTAGGTGCATCTTATCTGAAGACAACAATCCTTCTTCTAGAGTTGGGCCTGAAAAAGGTGGTGTATAATATCAAGCTGGAGTATCGAGAGATATAAGAAGGAACAAACCAAACTATATTACACCTGAGAGACTCAGTTTGCCTAATTATAACTTTATTTCCAACAATTCTGACTTTTTTCCTCACAATTCTGACTTTTTTCCTCACAATTCTGACTTTTTTTCCTCACATTTCAGATTTTTTTCTCACAATTGTGATTTTTTTCCTCACAATTCTGACATTTTTCCTCACAATTCTGTTTTTTTTCTCACAATTCTAATTTTTTTTCCTCACAATTTAGATTTTTTTCCTCACAATTCTGTTTTTTTCCTCACAATTCTGACATTTTTCCTCACATTTCTGATTTTTTTTCTCTCACAATTCTGATTTTTTTTTTATAGCAATTCTGACTTTATTTCTCACGATTCCAACTCTTAAAATTCTCTCATTTTCTAACCAGCGTTACCCCTCTGTAGTGCCAGAAAGCTTTGCACATTAAAAATTAAACAGGCTACAATCAACAGATCAATCTGCAAAATAATGGATAAAATTATAAAGGAATTTTTAATGCGTGGTTTCCCAAAAAAGACATAGCCACTGTAGCCTCCTGTCTGATATGTACATGCGTTCCATTGGAACGTTCAAGCGAGAAAGTAAATTGCGAGAAAGAAGGTTAAAATTGAGAGGAAGACAGTCGGAATTGCGAGAAAGAAAGTCAGAATAAGGCTTAACTTTCATAGAATAACTTTTTTTCTACGTGTCAGAAACACATGGGAAACAATAGTGTTAGAACAAGTGAATTTATATAAATGTATTTATTGGCATCATTGCATTAAAAGAACAAAAAAACCCAAACAAACTGGTAATAAAGGAACCAGAGTTAATGTCCACTTATTGTACATATTATTGGTATATTGGATTTTTTCTCTCCAAATTCATCTGCCATTTTAGTCCTAAAGGGGATACAAACTTTTGCACCCGACTATGTTTGTTCTCCTTGGAGGGAAAATGACTCGATATCTCTGTTTCAGCTGTTTGATATTTTTTCAGAGTGGGAAGAAGATGATTATTGTTCTTTTCAACTTGCGAGCATTTGCAGTCCCCCACTGTGAGCGAATCTAAATGCACCCTGTCAGTCTGTGAGGGTTCTCTCTCTCTCTCTCTCTCTCTCTCTCTCTCTCTCTCTCTCTCTCTCTCTCCAGAGACAAGGCAGCGGAGTGACAAAATGTTGGCAGCATCTCTGAGACTTGCATAGAGACAGCATGTGTGGAGAGATAAAAGAGGACAGGGAGCGTATGGTAGCGCAGTTAAAGCGGAGCCGCCGATGGTCTGTCTGAGTTTCGTCTCTGTCTAAAGTGTGGGTGGGAACCAGGAACAAGACGGCTCAAATGACTGATTTGCACCAGCAAGCCGAATTCAGATTGCGGGTTCTCCTCCCCTCTGCTCTTCCTCTCTTTCTTGAACTGTATCTCTGAAACGAGACCCCCATCTTCTGGAGGGTACTGTGAAACGACATCTGTGGAAAATGTCCCCCTACTTTGATTTCACGCTAGATTTCGCAGTGATGACAGCCGTGTCCGTGGGAATTCAGTGTCACCAGCCAAGCATGACGTACCGCCCGACCGCACACACACTCCGTCTCATTCAGGGGTCAGAGGAAGAGCCTGGGTCAAACGGATTAGTCCAAGACAGACACTATTCCTGGAAGGGGTTTGGGAATTAAATGAATGGGAGTCAAAAATGGTGCAGCTTTTGTCTGTAACCCTAAAATTTGTCGTCTTATTAGTGGGGCAATTTGTTTCTCTGTTCTCCTCGAGATCTTCACTTTAACCAGAAGAAGCCACATTAAATAATCTTATTAGAATAATATAGATTTAAGACTCAAGATTTTATTTTCCTATGTAAAGGAACAGTACATGTTATATCTTTTAATGGTGAAACATGTTAAAAGCACAATACAAGTAAAAATGTATGTGTGAATCAACACTCACTGCAGCCTATGGCCTAAATTATAAGGCAATATGGAAAAAACACACAAATATAAACTGTGAACAGGTAAATAATCCTAGACCCCAAGTTTTCATTATGATGCTACGGCTATAAAAACCATCAGTATTAAACAGAAACGTAGTATAACAGAGCGCAGCATCACAGACAAGAATCTTATACAGTGAGAATGATTCAATGGGTCAAAAAAAGTTTAATGTCTTAGTTTGACTCATGATTTTTGTGTAACCTTTATTCAGGAGTGGAGTGATGCGCTGGCTGCGCTGGCTCAGGTCAGGGCCGAGTCCTGCTCCAAGAACAGCGCTGGATCAGAAGTGGACACCGAGCACATCGGCTGGAACGTCCATCAGTCTCCTCATGGTGCAGCTTCCTTCTCTGACATCATCAACTCATGGTTTCAGGAAGGGCTTCACTACAACTATCGAAGCGGACGCTGCAAAAACAACGACACCTGTGAACATTACACACAGGTGGGATATCGATAATAAAAAACAGAAACAGCATAAGTCTTTATATACATTATACACAATCAAGCCTTGATTTACTAGATATTTGAGTAATATAATATAATATATATACAGTTGTGTTCAAAATTATTCAACCCCCACTGAAATTGATTGTTTTGGTCGGTTTGACATTGATTATGATCATTCAGTCATCCTGCTTACAATTAAATCAAAGAGGCACGTGTAGGTCAGACAAATATAACATAACATTTATAATGAAATAACCACAAATGTCTTTTCTGAGCTCACATCATTATCAGTTTTATTCAACCCCCAAGTGACATTCAATCTTAGTACTTAGTACAACATCCTTTTACAGTTATAACAGCTTTTAAACATGAAGCATAGCTTGACACAAGTGTCTTGCAGCGATCTACGGGTATCTTCGCCCATTCATCATGGGCTAATGCCTCCAGTTCAGTCACATTCTTAGGCTTGCGCACTGCAACTGCTTTCTTTAAGTCCCACCAGAGGTTCTCAATCGGATTTAAGTCTGGTGACTGCGATGGCCACTTCAAAATGTTCCAGCCTTTAATCTGCAACCATGCTCTAGTGGACTTGGAGGTATGCTTGGGATCATTGTCCTGTTGAAAGGTCCAACGTCTTTCAAGCCTCAGGTTTGTGACGGACTGCATCACATTGTCATTCAATATCTCCTGGTACTGAAGAGAATTCATGGTACCTTGCACACGCTGAAGCTTCCCAGTACCTGCAGAAGCAAAACAGCCCCAAAGCATGATTGACCCCCCGCCATGCTTCACAGTAGGCAAGGTGTTCTTTTCTTCATAGGCCTTGTTCTTCCTCCTCCAAACATAGCGTTGATCCATGGGCCCAAACAGTTCTAATTTTGTTTCATCAGTCCACAGAACACTATCCCAAAACTTCTGTGGTTTGTCCACATGACTTTTGGCATACTGCAGTCGACTCTTCTTATTCTTTGGGGACAGCAAGGGGGTGCGCCTGGGAGTTCTGGCATGGAGGCCTTCATTACACAGGGTGCGCCGTATTGTCTGAGCAGAAACTTCAGTACCCACATCTGACAAATCTTTTCTCAGTTCCTCAGCAGTCACACGGGGACTTTTCTCCGCTCTACGCTTCAGGTAGCGCACAGCAGTCGAAGTCAGCATCTTCTTTCTGCCACGACCAGGTAGCGTTTCAACAGTGCCCTTTGCCTTGAATTTGCGAATGATGCTTCCTATGGTGTCTCTTGGTATGTTTAACATCTTTGCAATCTTCTTATAGCCATTGCCCTTCCTGTGAAGAGTAATCACCTGTTCTCTTGTCTTCCTGGACCATTCTCTTGACCTCACCATGTTTGTAACCACACCAGTAAATGTCTAGAAGGAGCTGAGTATCACAGTCATTTTAAAGCTGCCTAATTGGTGCTTATTAGGCTTTATTGCTGCTCCCTGATATCCACAGGTGTTTTCAATACCGGATTGAAAACACTTCATTGAACCTCTGTTCTTCAGAGTGGTAGTCTTTAAGGGGTTGAATAATTATGTCAATGAAGAATTCACAAAAGAAACATTTACTACTGTATTACAAAACTAATTGATGTTATTTTAGTTGCATATGGTTCTTTAAGAAGTCCTTGTAGGATTTCATTCTGAATACAATTACAAATGTACACTAAATTCTAAAACCATTTACAGCATTGGGGGTTGAATAATTTTGAACACAACTGTAATAATATAATATAATATATAATATAATATATAAAATAATATACAATATAATATAATATAATAATATGTAATAGTATATAATATAATATAATATAATATAATACAATATAATATAATATAATAATATGTAATAGTATATAATATAATATAATATAATATAATATAATATAATATAGAACAGAAAAAATATTTTTAATATTTTTAATATAAAATATTTAAAAGGCCATAAACAAAAAATATAGATTTCTATTCTCTCATTCTCAGGTATTTATTTATTTGTCAAAATTATATGTAACAAAAACATATTTTCACGTGTTCAAATGTCCACACACTTTTTTTTCACCTTCATTTATGTTTTTAGCGAACAGCAGTTGATCCTAATGTTATAAACTCGTTTTGCAGCAGCAGATGCACCTCAGGGTGCCACATGCTGTGTGTTCTGAGATGATTTTCTGTTCACCTCGATTGTAAAGAGTTATTTGAGTTACCAAATATATAGCCTATAAATAGCCTGCCTGTCATCTCAAACAAGTCTGGCTGCTCTCCTGAGAACTCTCACATTACAAACCTGAAGAACTGATGCTCACTGGTGTTTATTTTGCCACCTTCAATATTCCAATGTGTAAAAACTCAAAAGGGAAAAAGTCAAAAGGGAAATCCTCAAATTATGTGCTACTGAATGTAAGTAAATAATAAGGGGCCAAGCATCCTATTGTTATTCTACTTTTCCTCTTCTTCTTCTTCTTTTTCTTCTTCTTCTTCTTTTTCTTCTTTTTCTTCATCTTCTTCTTCTTCTTCTTCTTGTCATTCCTCTGGCAGGGTGTACATACAACCAGCTTGTAAAAAGTTACAAATAGTGAAATTTGCCATACTCATTAAATAGGGTCCAACATTTTGACCACATTTGGGCCATAGACTCTAATTTGGGCCTCATTTATTAATTTAATAGTCACAACCTTTAAACTTGTGTGTCCAAAAGGTGAATGTGAAAATGTGAAATAAATGTATGGAGGTTTTTGAGAAGTCACATTGCTTCAATGGCGTTGTGAGAGTTGTATGTTTGCTCTGTGAGTCAGATGGTGTGGGCCACATCCAGTCAGGTGGGCTGTGTATCACATCTGTGCAGAGTTGGAGTCAAGCACTGGGACATGTTTGTGTGTGCATACTTTCCTGGGTAAGTCAACTATTGTTTATTTATTATAGTTGATTTTTAACATACACTTATAATAGGGGGAGTCCTAAGAAAGTCAGTATACTAAAGCTTTATTTAATTTTATTTATTTGATTTTATTTTTATAAAAAAATAAATTGTCCATGAGGGTGTGCAAACAATTGCACACTACTGTATTTGCAATTTCTTCAATTTTGTACATTGAGTTTTGTTCCGGACTGGTTTTCTCTGTTTGTGTGTAGGGGAAACTGGGAGGTGAACGGCCAGAAGGTGACACCGTATAAATCAGGAGTGTACTGCTCTCTCTGCACAGCCTCCATGTCAGGGTGCTTGCGGCTCTGGGACCATGTTGGAGGCTTGTGTGGTGAGAAACACTGTGAAGCTTTTTCTCTAGTCTCTAGTGCTGAATTTATATGTAGTTTAATGCTTCAAATCTTCTGTCAGTTAACATAAGCCTACTAAACCATTCTACTCTAGCTTTTAACCAACTTATTATGTTTTATGGTTGAGCATATATTGAGTAAATGAGAATTTAAGTTATATGTGGTTCTTCCTCAGAAGCCCAAAATTGGAAGCACACCATTGTATAAAGCATTTTTGGATGCAGAAGCCAGTGGTGGGCCGTGCATTTGGTACCTGGGCCTTCAGTGGGGACGTAACCGACTTAATCCACCTTTTAATACCACCACTATCACGTCGCAATTATAGAAACCATCAATACTTCACAAAAACGCAATATAACAATGCGTGGCATTACAAAGAGAGAGGCATTTCACATATGGAGGGTGAAAACCATTTTACTAAAGCAAGAAACCCAGTTAAGACTCCAAACCTCTACACTACATCCACAACTGTGCACCTACAACATCTGGAGCAGTTCAGAATCAATATTTGTCTAATAACATGACAAAAACATTAAAATGTACCGTAATTTCCGGACTATTAAGCACACCCAAATATAAGCCGCACCCACTGAATTTGACAAAGATTTTTATTTTGAACATAAATAAGTCTACACTGAAACTAATGAACTTTACACAGGTTTTAACGAAAGACAGTGTCTGTTACACGGTGTAACGGGTGAAATATGTTGCGCTTCCTTTAAGAGCATAGCGGTATTTTGGGAATAACCTGCCACCGCATTTTTCCGGTATTACTGCGTGTGTGCAAGACCGAGGAATATGTCCTTATTATTTTCTGATGCTCATTTCTAAGTTTCTTTGAGTAACCCGTAACGCTGTTGCCAAGAAAAATAAAAAAGCACGAGTTTTGGAAATCTGTCTGTGCTTATATGATTTCTGTTGCAACTGGAGTTAGCGAGCTCTCCCTTCACCCAGACTCAACGTGTTACAACGGCTTGTATCTAAACAGTAGCCGAGCAAGAAAGTCATTGTTCACTGTCTTCCTCCTTCCTTTCACAACTATTTTTGAAGTTTTTCTTTTGGCATCGTCGTGCGTTTAAAAATCACCATCGGTGAATCTTTTCTCCCGATGCCGTGCAGCTCAGAACACAGGTGAAGTGTGTGTTTTCATGCCCGGTTGTTTTCAGCTTGTTGAATGATTCGCATTTCCTGTAGACAGTCCGAGTGAGCGGCAGGTCAAACGTCAGAGGATCATCATCCATATTTATGATGTGGTGCGCCCTGATTCAGTGGGAGCGCATCTGATTGAATATAAAGTTTCATTGGTTCACCTGAACCCGTTCGGCAATTTCATTGGTCTAATGTTATGGGGCTCAGTTTTTTGGCTTGAAGTTTGTGAAACCGGGAAAAACCCTGGAGAAATCCATAATTTAGCCGCTTCATTGTTTAAGCCATGGGAATTAAAGCGTGGGAAAAACATAGCGGCTTATAGTCCGGAAAATGCGGTAAATAAACTACAACCTACTCACCAGAGATGCAGGCTCATAATGTGCAGTGCCCCTCAGAGGCTGTGATCCAGTGGTACCGCTCGTATTCACTGGTCTGGAAGTGTAAAACAAACTCTTTCAGAGACAAGCTAGCTAACTTCGGGGTTGGCCAACCTCCTCACCATGTCTAGCTTTTCTTCAAAATGGATGGACTTAATAATTAAATTAAGTATGTCTGAGACCAAACCAATTTCTCTTTCTCCGTAGGCACAAAAAAGTCTAATTCAGATGTATTAATCGGTGCAGTGTCCTACAGATGTGTTTTGCCAGTCCAGGTACCCAGGTACCAAATGCACAGCCTGCCACTGTTGTGTGTATGTATATATATATTGTTCTTTGATCTATTCACTCATTCTTCTCTGATCTTCTCTGATGATTCATGTCTTATATCGTCCTGAATTGTGTGCTTGGTAGAAACCTCTTAAGGTCATATTTTGAACCCTATCTGATAGAGAACCTTGGTTGTATGATAGGGGAAGTGATTGTTTAGTGGTTTGACTCTGGGCTACTTATCAGAAGGTGGGGGGTTTAAGTCCTTGTATCGTAGTCCCTTAAGAAAGGCTCTTAAACCTCTGTACTGCAGGGGTGCTGTATCATGGCTGATCCTAGCCTTATAATATTGCTGGGATGCAAAGAAAAAATTTCACTGTGCTGTAAAGTACATGTGACTAGTAAGAGGCCCTTTTCCCTTTTCTAGTATTCAACATACATCATTTAGAGGTTCAATCAGATGGACGACCAGATGAATTAAACGTTCAGATGTTTGGGTTCTGCTTACCTGCCAGTTTGTGCTGTTTCAGAGACGCCTCGAAACCCGTGCCGTATGAGTTGTGGACAGTACGGCAGGCTGAACGTCTCTTTATGCCAGTGTCAGTGTAAGCATGGATTCACGGGTCGGTTCTGTCAAGGTGAGTGTGGTTCCTCTCAGTTCCACCTCACTCTCTTTGGATCACCTTCACACTCATCACATGTTCCCGTGTATGTACGCAACGTGACTTGTGGCTGTGTTTCAGTGCGCTGTAGTGTGCAGTGTGTGCATGGACGCTATAAGGAGGAGGAGTGCTCCTGTCTCTGTGATGTAGGATATGGAGGAGCCGAGTGTGCAGGTAAAAAGCGCTCGCTGTTTCTTTCATTTCTCATTTCTCATTTCTCTGACTCAAAAAGGTGATTCTTTCATTTTATTTTGGAGCGTGTCTAAAATTGTTTGATTGAAATAGTGCACAGTGTGACATCATTTTGGGCAAAAAGCTTCATGTACACTATTATAGGCATTGACACAAACTTGGACTCTTACTCAGACACTGACTTGGACACTGACTAGGACACTGACTTAAGCGCTGACTTGGACACTGACACAGACACGGACTCGGACACTGTCTCAGACACAGACTTAGACTCAAACTTGAACACTGACTCAGACACTTACTCGGACACTGATTTGGACACTGACTCAGACATGGACTTGGACACTCACTTAGACACTGACTTGGACACTGACTCAGACGTAGACTGATTTAGACACAAACTCTGACCCTGACTTCGACACTGACTCAGACACAAACTCGGACACTGGCTCAGACACAAACTCGGACACTGACTCAGACACTGACTCAGACACTGACTCAGACACTGACTCAGACAATGACTGACCTGCTGATTGAGACAGGAGCAAAAGATGACAGATGCTAACAGGAACACATCACGCTTACGTCAGTAAACTGGCATGTGATGAATCAGGACAATTTTCTCAGTCCCATCATCTCACCTGGTGCATTTATATGTTCCTCAGAGAAGCTGAGTTTCCCCCATCACAGCTGTGACATGCAGATCGACGGAAAATGCTTCATGGTGTCTTCTGAAGCTGAGACATACTACACGGCCAAACTGCGCTGTCAAGTGAGGGACATTTCACACACACAACTCATCATCATCATCAGACCTGGTGAATAAGGCCTTGGTTCGGACTGTGTGTTTCTTTCAACAGGAAAGAGGAGGGATTCTGGCTCAAGTGCTCAACCAGAAGGTCCAGGATATCATGACCTTTTACCTCGGGCAGCTGGAGAACACCAACGAGGTCACGGACCCTGACTTTGACACGCGTAGCTTCTGGATAGGTGAAAACACTTTTACTAGCAGAAACTTTTCAGGGTTTTCTCCGAGCAAATAAAGAGCAATTTAGTGTTTAAGCGTTCTTGTGTAAACAGGTTTGACGTATAAACCACTGAAAGACTCGTTTCGCTGGGATACGGGAGAAACGGCCACATTTACCAGCTTTGCTTTTGGACAGCCGGATAATCAGGGGTGAGAAAAATGCACAATGTATCTACTGATCACCAACATACAGTTCAGCATCAGTTCAACATCAAGCAGAACATTAAGAGAAGAATAAATCATGAAGAAACTCCAGATTTGAACTCACCACAACACACGTTTTTTTTGGGTTTTGGACTCATGATAATTGTAATAGAAATCAATCAGTGACTCATTAATATCATTCTATTAATAGATTTTTGTGCTGAGAGTCACATTCGAGTCTTTTCACATCAACTGAGTTGATTAAGTGAAGAGTCTTGTGACAAAAATGATAATAGGAACATTAATAATAAATCATAGTCTTTTGGATACCAAAATGCATTTAAGGGCAAAAACCTTTGTACTTTTACTCAAGTGAAGTAATATTTTACCGAATATATCCCAAGTACATGGAACGTGTTCTTCATCCACCACTGGTGATGAGGATGAAGCTGAATATTAGGACTGTAGAAGCACGAGCAGATGTAGTGTTTGGGTTTGACCATCGGGTGTCTCTCTTCTCTCTCTCTTTCTCTCTTTTTCTTTCTCTCTCTGACTCGAGCTTTGGGAATTGTGTGGAGCTGCAAGCATCCAGTGCCTTCAACTGGAATGACCAGCGCTGCAAAACCCGCAACAGATACATCTGCCAGTTCGGTGAGTCCCGAAATGAAGTACAGATGTGAAGACGTGGCATCGGGATAATGCTAATCAGCATTTTATTTTGCAGCAGGAACATGTTCTCCAGGAAAAAGTGTATAAAAGCTTAACAGAGAAGCGACTGAGAGACACAAAATAATCAACAAGACACAATGAAGCAATGAATAGAATGATTTTAAACACCTTTACATTAAATTTACATGAAAATCTTTTACTTTCTATTATTATTTCATTGAAACAACACTGATCGGGAAAAACAAAAGGCTTTCGTGATTTCTCAAAGCGTGTACAATAATTACTAAAATGAAATAAATAAAAAATGAACCAAAAGAACCCCACAAAGCAAATAATTTTTTTTTTTTTTTTTAGCAATTATGTAGTATTTAGCAAGCAATAAGTACAGAAAGAAAGAAAAACAATGGAATCTATAAATATACATAAATCTATCTATAAATACATTTCATTTTTTAGCAATAAATGATCAAAATTGTTGTCAGAATTATTGCCATTGTGTGTTTTATTGAAATAATAATAATAATAATAATAATAATAAAAATAAGCATAAGCTCAATCATAATCATCATCAAATAATTGGTCATTATTTTTATTATTTATTGTAATATTTTGTGATTTTTTATAACATATTATTGTTGATAATTGATCATTATACTAATTATTATTCCGAAAAAAAAATTTATGTGCTTTATTAATGAGGAAAAAAAAAATATTTTTTTAGAAAGCTGAAATCAAAGAAATAAATACATAATATACAATTATAATATATACATAAAATATATATTAGTGTTTGTTTTCAGGAACAGGTGAAATAATAAAAAAAAAACATCTACAATGGACACTTCAGGTGTTGATGGGAAAAATCGTCTATTATTTGATATTTATTAGATCAATATGACTAAGAGCAGTGATGAGAACACACACACACACACACACACACACACACACACACACACACACACACACACACACACCTACAGACACACACCAGATGCTTGTTAATGCGCAGACGTGCTGAAGTGAAATATATAAAACCATTGAGAGTGTGTAAAACGTGCCGTGGTTAAGCTGCTTGTCTGCTCCGTCTGCTTTATGAATCATTCGGGTTTATGATTGCAAACAGCTCGAGCGTGGTAATGACGCCGGTGCGATGCGTTCGGCGTGAAGCGTTTTGTTTTCTCGGGATCAATACGTGCCACTTCGCCGCCGCTGCCTCTATTGTGGCGAATAACCTCCAGGGGCGGAGGATCTCTCAACACGCTATTAGTGCCAAAGAGGCTTTTATCTTGTTTTCTTCCCAATCGGTTTGGGTTTGCTTCGTGTCATGAAGTGGTTATTGATTAATCAAGATGGCTTTATGCCCTAATTGTTGCCACGGCGACACTCTAACGACATGTTTGAAAGCTTTTCAAAGACGCGATGTGCTGGAAAATGATCGTCTGGGGCGAGGAGATGAGGAGAACACACACCTAGAGGATGCACACACATATACACACACACACAATCTTACACACTCTAGGATTGAATTTAATGGAACAAATTGTAGGATGGAAGAAAGTCTGACTGGGGTTTGATAGCTTTCAGCCTGGCTGTATCACCGCCTTCATGGTGGATGAAGGAACTTCAGAAGCTGCTAATTACACTGATACACACTTTAACATCTGGTTTATGAGTGGGTTTATGGGTCCTGTCCGGTCTCTTGGAATCAATATAAATCAAATATGCAATCAAGTAAATAAATGTGTGCTGTTGAAATATTTACCAAACAGAAGAAATTCAACATTGTGCATTGGAATTCAAACCATCGTTTATATCAGAAAATACTGAAACTGTGCGCCGTCATACTGACAACATGCCTAAACATTTTGACGATCTTGTTTGTGAACAATGACAAAAGGACTTTTCATTCTGATGGGAATGAGATGTTTACTGACACAAATACTTACTTTTGAAAGACTATAGATTTGAGGAAAAAGTACAGTCTTTCACAAGAAATCCATTGTGTTGTGCTGTTTGTACACACTGTTTTGAGAAATGCAGTTGCTGCTTTGCAAATATTATGGACGATTCAAATAATTGCTCCAAAGCAACTGAGAAAAACTGTAAGTAGAATGAAATTTTCCCTTCAGACTTGAATTAGGAGACCCAAACTGTTCCACCATGACGATGCCCCTGTGCACAAATCCAGCTCCATAAAGATTTGCTTTCCATGGGTTGGAGTGAAAGATCTCCTGCTATAGAGTACTAAACCCTATTGAACACCTTTGGGGTGAATGTAAATGCTGACTGCACCCCAGGCCTTCTCACCTACATCACTACCTGATTTTACTAAAACCTGTGTGTCTGAATAGGTCTATAAAAATCTCTATAAGCACAATCCAACATCTTGTAGAACATCTTCCCAGAAGAGTGGAAGATATTATAACAGCAAATTGTGAACTAAATGTGAGGGGATTTTCAAACGTTTGTCCATATAGTGTACTTTGCAACAAAAATAACATTAAAAAGAACCTTTTGAATCAGTTTTTATCTGTTTAGCAGTTAAAAGACGATAAACGAGAAACAACTAAAACTAGGGTCATTCTGAAACCTTTGAAGGGTGCCAATAATTTTGGCACTGGAAGGATGACCACAAGTGGATTTTCTTCCTTTTATCTTTTTTCTTATCAGTGCTTTTAAATTTTTTAAATGGTCACTGTGTGTGTGTGTGTGTGTGTGTGTGTGTGTGTGTGTGTGTGTGTGTTTGTATGTGTCAGGTCCAGAACATATTGCTCGGTGGGAGTTTGGCCAATGAGAGCTGGGCTTCGTGTGTGCTGCAGATTCCTGATCTTCTCTGGACAGGATTACGTGCTTGAAGCTCAGATGGAGGTCTCCTGATCATCACAGCCAGTACTGCATGTGGAAGAAACCCGGTCAGGGCATGCTATCAGAGGAAAATCATCAATGATGAGGTTGTACAGTGTGACCCGATGGGCAGCAGACTTGATTGTTTTCCGAGCATCGGCATGTCCTGAAGTATTTTATCTCTTTTACACCACAGCAACTTCCCTGGGATTACAATCTTTATTTAATTAACATCATGCTATCATTTTTATCTGTTTCTAGTTGCATTTGATGTTGTGGAACAGCCATGAACTCCATCTGCCATCGTTTATATATTTTGCATAGAAAGAAAGTGTTTGAATTTTTATGATTGTACACTGAGACGTCTTATCGCTCAAACAGCCCATGTCTTTATTCCCACCAATAAAAACAGCAGATGAGAGACGACACACGAATTAAATATGATTGGCAGCTGTTTTGACTTCTCTGATGTTAAGTGATATGTACTGGAAGCTCCGCCCCCTCCCTTAATCTCAACCTTATCTTGTTTTGACTATCTTCCAAAAGATAATAAATGGGTATACAGTCTGTGTTTACATTCACCCCAAATGTGTTGATTACATTTTATAGCTCTATAGCAGGAGATCGTCCACTCCAACCAATGCAAAGCATATCTTCATGAAGCTGGCTTTGTGCGCAGTTGTCATGCTGGAACAGGTTTGGGTTTTCTATACATCCTATACAATTGTGTGTCTCCAAGTTTGTGGTAACATTTTGTGGAAGAACCACATATGACTGGAAGTCAGGTGTCCCAATACTTTTGTCTTTATAATGTACTGTATGCTATATTAACATAAAGATAAATAAAAACAACTCACACATTAATAAGATTGTATAATTTTTCAACACACACACACACACACACACACACACACACACACACACACACACACACACACACACAGACACACCTTCATGCATGAAAGACTTGAAAATGTGTAAGAGATTTTGTGTCCTTGAATTTGCAAAGTAAATACTTGTGAGATTACTGTTTATGGAGAAGCTTCATGCTGGGGTGACCTGTACTGTGGGAGAGGATTATACACACACACGCACACACACACACACACACACACACACACACACACACACACACACACACTCTCTCTCTATCTCAGTGCCGACACAGGAAAAAAGCAGATACACAAATACAGCAATCTGTTCTATCAGATTGAAAAAACAGGCGAAGTCCTTGTTGATATTTGGCTGTGTGATTTGTTAGTGTGTGTGTGTGTGTGTGTGTGTGTGTGTGTGTGTGTGTGTGTGTCCACAGCCCTGCTGAGCGCTTGCTGAAAGGCCTAATCGTCTGGGCGGGTGATGACTGAAAGCTCATAAATCACCACTCTCATTATTGTGGGCCGTTCGTACGGAATTACACTTCCACTGTAATCCAGCTGCCACTCAGCTTGAGCGTGAGCGTGTGTGTGTGTGTGTGTGTGTGTGTGTGTGTGTGTGTGTGAAATAACATCTCTATTTAAAGACAAATTCACGATCCATTTTCTGGGGGGATTCTTGTTTCCAAAATGATATCGAAAAAAATAATACAAGAAAACAATACAGACTTTAACTGTAAATTGTGGTTTTCTCCTTATACATACCAAGCTGAACAGTTCGATCAAACAAACACGACATAAAATAGATAAAAAAGATTTTGTCTGAGGAAGTGTCCTGACCAATCAGGATCGAGAATTCGACAGCACAGTCATGTAAAAGGGTTTTTAGTAAAACGCTAAAACGAGTAGCGTGATCCTGATCTCTGATTCGCAGAATCCAAGCGTAAAGTACGAAATTCTACCATTAATTGCATATGTTTATTTATACTGAATTTAACATTTGCCCTTGAAAATTTTCAAAAAGTTACAAGCCTCCAAATGTTACAATTCTCAAGACCTTTCGAGTTTTTCTTCGAGAGTAAGACTGCGGATCTTTCTCACCGGATCTTTCGCCAAATTTAATTTTATGGCCTAATTTTATAATTTTTTTTACCTGGAGCATATTTGTTGATTCTGTGCAGCACTAATAATAAGAAGAAATGCATTCGACACAAGTCGAGTTCTCTCTCTCTCTCTCTCTCTCTCTCTCTCTCTCTCTCTCTCTCTCTCTCCCCCTCCCTCTCTTGCTGTGCAGTTCCTACTCCAATCCAAAATCAATTACACTCCACAGACCAATAATCTAGTGCCTCCCCCACCCTCCCGAGTAAACCCTTATCTTCCTCTCAGGGCCAGATAGAAAATAACAAATTACTGCAGATAATTCCGAAGGCTGTCGATGCCGTTTGCTGCCTCCTCCTCGGACCCACGGCTTTGTTGTGTGCCGGCTGAGTTTTGGCATTCATTCCTCTCTGTGCTTCTCTCATCTTTTTTTCTGCTCTCTTTATCTCTTTCTCTGGTTCTCTCTGGTTGCCTTGTTTTTCCTCGCTGTTTTCCACGTCTGTATAACTTTATTTGCCTTTTTCTTTCAGCAAATGTCTCTTTTGGAAGAATAGTATCTTGCAACAATGTCATGCAGAAAAAAACACATGGCCAAAGAGACAAAAAAATACATAAAAATAGATAAATCATGGCCATAGGTACAATACTAAATATAATATATGCATTACAAATTTTATGAATTATAGAACAGCAGTTTTTGAACCTTGAATAATCTAATGTATGTTTGTGTTTATATGTGTGTGTGTGTGTGTGTGTGTGTGTGTGTGTGTGTGTGTGTGTACAGGCCCGTACTCGCGCACCGCATGCATTAGCGATAGAGGTCAGCCGGAGCGGAGGGCGAGAATGACAGCGGCCGGTTCTTTAGGCCGTGCCTGCATCCTGATAAAGTGCATTAAAAGATGGCTGGAGAATGAAAGGCGCCTGGAGGCAGGACAGTGGAATTAGCTCCCATTGTCATGCTAATGACATTCATATTTTTCAAATCCAACACACCCTGTGCCGGCATTGTGTGGCAAACGGGAATGCAATTTCTCAGCCAGCAGTGATCAGAATGAGGAACGACAATTACAAATCCGCTTTGAGAAAGTAAGTCGCTCGACGACTTCTCATTCAGGCGAGGCGAAGGGGTCTGGGAAGCAATTAAAGTGTGTGGAGCTGCAGGGAAAAGACGCTGTGCTGTTATTTAACCCACATACGCAATATCCTTTTATTCGCTCTCAGAAAAACAGACGTAAACGAGTAAAATGAGGTAAAAGTGCAGTGATTTAAAGTGTTTCCAGTGTTTCATGTGAAATACATGGTATAATTTTTCTAAAACTGAAACGGGTGCAAAATCCAGCAGGTGAGAGCGATGAGGTAAGGGATTCTCTCAGCAAAAACCTGTAATAACGAAAACCTACCTGGAGGGAATTTTGGTGGAATGCTGAATGAACCAGGCTCGTAATGTTCACTGAAGAGGAGCCACCTTGTTATCATCAGCAGGAAGTGAAATGTGGTTTAGAGCTGGGAGCAAGATGGACGAGCCGGATGGAGGGATGAAAGTGGTGGAGGTAGAAACAAGAACCTCAAAGACTAGCTGTCGATCTGACTGGAAAGTTGAAGCAAAAACAGTTCAATCAATCTGACATTGCTCAAGAAATTCTGCCAAGATGGTGGACAATAAGTGGTGGAAGGACGCAAACCATGATTGTTGAGTTAAAGTAGAGCTACACACTAAAATATTACCCCAGTAAAAATAAAAATGCTCCCTTTAAGCTTTCACTTGAGTAAAAGTTCAAAAGTATTTGCCTTCAAATGCACTTAAGTATCCAAAGTACTTTGCTCTTATCATCCCCCTACTCTTCTGGGAAGATGTTCCATTAGACTTTGGAGTATGCTTGTGGAGATTCTTACTCATTCAGGAACAAGCGTGTTAGTAAAGTCAGGTACTGATGTAGGTGAGGCCTGGAGTGAAGCCGGTGTTCACATTCATCTTAAAGGGTGTTCAATAGTGTTGGAGCACTATAGCAGGAAATCTTCCACTTTAACCTATGCAAAGCATATCTACAAGGAGCTGGATTTTGTGCCCAGGGGCATTGTCATGCTGGAACAGGTTGAGGTCCCCTAGTTACAGTGGAGGGAAAATTTCATGCTACCGCTTCCAAAGACTTCCTATACAATTGTTCGCCTTCAACTTTGCCATAAGTTTAGGAAAGTACCACATATGGCTGGGAAAGTCAGGTGTCCTGATACATTTACATTTATGGCATTTGGCAGACACCCTTATTCAGAGTGACCTACAGCCGAGCAGGGGAGGGTTAAGGGCCTTGCTCAAGAGCCCAGCAGTAACAGCTTGGTGGTGGTGGGACTTGAACTTGTGACCTTACGATCCAAAGTTTAATGCATTAACCACTGAGCTCCCACCTCCACTAATACTTTTGTCTATATAGTGTATGCAAAGCCTTGTATATCCAGGATCAGACTCATGTCATTGTTGTGTTGTCCTTGCTTCGAATTTCATGTCATTAAGCTGCATAATGACTCATTTTTGCCCCTCTCCCAGTCCATCAGTATCACAGCATCAACAGTGTAGTAATGAAGTGCGTATCGAACCATGCTGGCGTTTGAAACCTGAAAAAGAAGCGACTTATTTGATCAAGGTTTGTCATGATTAAAGTCTGAAGACAGGTTTATGCTCGCAGGAGAAGCATTAGCCAAGTTTCCTTACAGAATTTATCTGTTTGGATGGAGATTGAATTTAAATAGAATGAGAATAAAAAATGGCTGTTGTACTGCGGGTCGATTTCTCAGCGAGACGAGGTGCGGAGAAAAAAAAAAATCAACGCGGAATGAAATATTTGGAACTGGAGCGCAAAGAGGGATTCAGATTGGTTTGGTAAAACCAGCGGTAGATAATGATAGACAACAATGGAGGCAATTACTCAAAGAACGGGAGATAAGCACAGTCTCCTTGAGACGAAGGTTTTTCCCCCGGTAATGGTTCATTTATTCAGGAACTGCGCTTTTCTCCGTACGCCATCGTCTCGAGGAAGAGTGTGTGAAAGGCTGCAATCAGCACTCAATTAGAGTGTTTTACATTTCAATGGTAATGAGGATACCAGGCAATGTGTCTGCCATGGTGGGGAGAAAAAAAAAAAACAAGAAGGAGGCAGAAGATAGGAGAAGAATAAGAGAGAAGAAGAAGACAGAGAGACAGAGAGGAAGATTACAGAGATGATTATAATATTCAGAAATATGGGAAATTGCCCGGAACAGTGGTTCCTGTACTTCGTCTCTGCATCATGTACAGCTCATCTCCGCCCTAACACACCCACGTGGACTCTGAACGTTCATGTTAATTAGTTTATTAGAAGAATCAGGTGTGTTAGATCAGATAAAACAACACTACATGCAATGATCCTAAAAATTTTTAATAAGTTTAATTATAACAGCGCCAATCTTTTCAGCAAGTAAAAAACTACTGTAGGACAAGAAATACGGCAATCAAAAAATACGATGAAAGTCTACACACTTAGCTACAATCTCTGAGACAGTAGAGATAGATGAGTGCCCTTGGCCAAATTTATCACCAGGTTGAAATGCTCTAAAGAAAAATTATGCAAGCTAGAAATCCATGGAGGTATCGACATTTCAAAGCACAACATCCAACCTGTTGAAGCGTACCGTACCATTAACTAGCTAAAAGAGCTTGACTAGCTAGCCAAATCACAAGGTTCATATGTGCTTTTTAAAAATCCCATTCCACATTTAGCCCCCATTTGCTGTTATAATAAGCTCCACTCTTCTGGGAAGATGTTTCACTAGATTTTGGAGTGTGCTTGTGGAGATTTGTGTGAGACTTCATTCAGCTAGGGTGTTAGTAAAGTACTGATGTAGTGGTGAGGAGGGGCCTGGTGTGCAGACAACGTTCACATTCATCCCAAAGGTGTGCAATAGCATTTATAGCTCTGTAGCAAGAGATCTCCAAGAGCTGACTTTGCACAAGGGCATTGTCATGCTGGAAATAGCTCTCCTAGTTCAAGCACAGGGAAAATTTCATGCTAGCGCATACAAAGACATTCTATACAATTGTATGCTTCTAACTTTGGGCAAGAAGCCGGAAAAGTAATGTGTCCCAATACTTTTGCCCATAGAGTATATCTGAGTGATCTAGGTAAGTGTCGAAGGTGCATTTTTACTAGGGATCTGTGTCGCTAATCTGTATAGTAGCTAAATGTTATGTAATTAGCAAAGAAAGCACCAAGATAATAACATTTAACAACATTTTTACACAATGTTGATAATGGCAGTGGTTTTGTGTATTTTTTCAATCATTAATATTATTATTAATATGATTTCTTCCACAGTACTTAGTACTCTTTCCAGTTCTGTCTGTCAGATAATATCAGAGATAGAATCTTTCTGTCAGTTTTACTACTCAACTGTAATCACCACAAATCTATCGTTTGAAAGAGAAAAAATCTGAATCTACACGGAATATTAAACACAGTATTTAGCTCCATATTTTCTCTTTTTATAATGGCTGTATTGTACGCTTTTTGAGATTTAAAACTACACAGGATATAAAGATTCTCCCTCCTAAAAATACATATAATCTGTTTGTTATTATTAGCCGTTATTAGCTGTATGCTCTAGAACATTGTGTTCTGTTGGTGCGCGAAACACAAAAAGCCTAAAAAACAAGTCACAAAACAACCAGCGTAGAAAATATCTGGTTACACCCCAAAAGGAGAAAAATCACGTTTTAAAGATACCATTCTTTTCATCTACTTATTGTACACACACAGCCTACATCGAAAGCGTTTACACGAAATGAGTTGTCATTGTGATTATTGACACAATCTACAATACATCAGTCTGAATCTTCAGGTAGAAACCGTTGTTTTACCACGAACCTCTTCGCATCTCTTTACTCCACAATAACTGTTCATTCAAACACTAAGGAGGGAATATTCTCTGAATTATTTACATAATATTCACACGTTTTTGCTCTGAAATCTATCTCAAGTACAATCAATTTCTGCGGACCACCTTTGAGATGTTTCTTCACTGTCCACCTGTTTCTACACAGGCCACCTGTGGCAAATACAAATGATTGGACATGATTGTGATTGGACGTGAAAGACCTCTTGGAATATTACTTTGAAGCATTATAAGGCTGCATCATGACAACATGTGGAACAATGGAAAAGGGGCTTGAATAATAATCTATTACACTATATTGCCAAAAGTTTGCGGACACCTAGTCATAATGTGCTGTATGAGCATCGCATTAGACAAGTAGTCCAAATTTGCTCTTACATTTATATATTTCCTCCACTCTTCTGGGAAGATGTTCCACTAGATGGAGTGTGCTTGTGGAGAATTGTGCTCATTCAGACACAAGTGGTAGTAAAGTCACGTACTGATGTAGGTGAAGTGAGGAGGCCTGGGAGGCCCAGTGTTCACAATTATCCCAAAGCGCTGAGATCAGGGATCTTAAACAGGCTGCTCAACATCTTCCACTCTAACCCATGTAAAGCAGATCTTCATGGAGCTGGCTTTGTGCACAAGAGCACTGCCATGCTGGAGCCGGTTTGGGTCTCCAAGTTCTAATGAAGACTAAAGTTAATGCTACAGCATCCAAAGACATCATATAGGATTGTGCAGCTCCAATCTTGTGCTAGTAGTTTGGGAAAGAAATATGGGAAACAAATGTGGCTGGAAAAAGCAGGTGTTCCAATACTTTTGTCCATATAGTGTATATTATTGGCAAAAACCCGTCTTTCCCGATTAATTCAGCTACACGTGTACAACATGTTTTGTAAATTCCTCCAGAGCTTGTACAGTGTGCAGACAACATTAAAAAAATCTGATGTACAAGTTCATGTCATGCTTAAAAGCCCTGGGTTTTTAATTAATCATGGACCCTTGCAATCTATTGCAACTCATTTACTCCTCATGTCCAGCACGTCTGAACCCAAACATCAAAGAGGTGAGGAATGAATCAGTCTCGTGTCTCCAAAAATAAAACGAAACACACACATGACAAAATCAAATGTAAAAACTGGATTTATTCATGAGAACATATGAAAATGCTTTTATCTGTATACAAATCTGTTTTGCTCTCTTGTGAGGAAGCAGCTCTTCAGTTCTCTCACTCTCTCTCTCTTTCTCTTTCTCCACGCCGTCCCCGACATATTTCGGATGCGAGATGAACTTTGATAAGAGTTAATGAGAAAAACGCTATTGTGCTGGGAAAGAATGGAGCGAGCAAAAAAAGAAGGGTTCGGTCTCGCCAGCCAAACACTGGAGCTTCCTCTCCAGGAAATGTGAAACAGAGAATATGAAAAGAGGACAGACGAGAGAGAAGTCAAGGGGATGAAATGAGCAGGGCGGACAAGAAAGACAAAGGGAAGAGATACTACAGAGGAGCTGTGGATGAGCCGAGAAGGTGTAGAGAGAGAGGGAGAGTGGGGGAAATGAACAGGCTTATCTTTCCTGGTGATTATTCACAAGCCACTCAGACTTGGAAACATACCTGAGTATTCAATCTGTGTGAACAAGATGGTAATTAAACGGGTGCAGACCAGCGAGTGCTGTGATTTTAGCGTGGATTAACTTTTGACAAAGTCTCACACGATATCAGAGGTGATTTTAGTTTTGTGTCTGGTGGAACCTTTCAACATACACAACTTGCTTGTCTAGAACTTGTCTGTCCAGAATGTCCCACAGACACTAGTTCGTTTTGAGATCTGGGGAATTTGGACCACTTCTGGTAGCTATTAGCAATGCGGATCTCCATAACTAAGGCTGATGCATAGCAAAGATACGATATATTAAAGATTTCTATTTGATTAAGTGCAATATGATGCAATAGAAAAAAAATGATGCTCTGCAATTCAATATAGAACAGACAGTTCGCTTTTATTTCTTTGGTTCAGATCATCAATTTATTTAAGTGCCTTCTGTCTTCTATTTCAATTCAATTAATTTTTATTTGTATAGGGCTTTAAACAGTGGACATTGTCTCAAATCAGCTTTACACAGATAATGTAGTAGGGAAGAATGAATAAGATTGTTCTTTATAAGTGTAAGTTTGTCCCTAATAAGTGAGCCGGTGGCGACTGTGGTGAAGGAAAAACTCTCTGAGATGTCATAAGGAAGAAACCTTGAGAGAAACCATACTCAGGAGGGAACCCATCCTCATCTGGGGGAACAGAATGCCCATTTATTGCAGCTAAACGATTTCATAGATCTTCAGGCCGCTGATGAGAAACCATCCCCAGCTGCACAGAGTGGCCTTCAGTTAAAGAGAACACTATCCAGAGGCAGGCCGGGACGAGGCGGGCAGACTCGAGGAGAAAAGAGTTGCAGGAATAGTGGTCACTGGTACCTCAGGAGCATGTTAACTTCTAATGCACGGCCTTTCACAAACAGGCCTTTTGAGGTTGGAAAAAAAGATAAAATGAAACTCGACATCCTTTTCCTTTTCTGTCTCCGGGAGGTTACAGCTCTACCTCTGCCATGTTAATCTGTATATTATTATTAAATATTGTACACCACTGGCTACAGGTGGACTCCAGTCAAAATGTAAAATAACACAAAGATGATCCAGAGAAATGGGATGGACATGAGACACATTGCAAGTGTCAAAGAAAGGGTGTTTTCACAATTAACCCAAATCTGGTTTGTCATTATAGGTGAATGTAGTGAAGAATTATAAGGTGAAAACACAACAAAATGTTGAAAATAAATTGTGTTTGTATGTATTTACTTTTTTTATACTGAACGACTTACAATTGAGCAGTGGAGGGTTAAGGGCCTTGCTTAAGGGCCCAGCAGTGGCAGCTTGGTGGTGCTGGAATTTAAACCTATGACCTTCCAAACCAGAGTCCAATGCTCTGTTGGCGTAAACACTGAGGTACGACATTCCTATACATACATATAAAAAAAACATAAAAAATTCAGTCATACTGTAAAGAAAACCATATAATGCAAATTTTTGTTGCTATGCCAACATATCTGCCATAATATCCGAGGCTAAATTTCTCTCTGTGTGTCGGATGCTGTAGGATAAATGAACAAAGTAGACCAACTGTACAGAAAGAAGAAAATAATTACCCCCATTTTTTCAAGGACGTCATATCTTAATTGAAAATGACAGCTTCAATTAAAAATGTAATCATTTCGCCCGTTTGCTAATTAAAATGGAGGCGACTGATAGTTTTGTCTCATTAACTTCAAAGAGCAGCGCATTGCGATGGCTGACTGGGCTTCTTCTGCTACTTTCTTTTTTTGTGGGTAGCTGAATGTAGGATGAGAAAGAAAGAAGAAAGAAAAGAACTCATTGGCAAAACGGAAGCAGGAAAAAAAACCTCATTTCAGTGACACTTGACTAATGCTGTCTCAGAAAGATGAGCTTCACAGAGCGTGCAAGGAGGAACGTCTGAGGAAGACGACTAGGCAACGGGAGAGACTTTTCCCTTCATCTAATGATCACAGTAGTAGTGAGTGTGTGTGTGTGTGTGTGTGTGTGTGTGTGTGTGTGTGTGTGTGTGTGTGTGTGAGACTCGGACAGTGCGCTCGACAGCTTATTCCCTGTGGTACATGGCCGTCGATTGATCACGTAATCACAATTGACTATCGTGTCAGAGGACTGCTGAATCTCTGTCCTTTCCTTTCATTGATGAATTGAAATTCTTTCAGGATTTTTTTAACCATCACAACAATAAAGGTGTCGAGCTGTATTTTTTTTAACATGCTGCTAAAGCAAAATAACATCTTTTTCACAATTTCACATTTTACTACAATTGATAAGAGATTTACTTGTTGCAGTGGCGGCCCGTACATTTCACGCCGAGGCCTTCAGCGGTGTCCTGCCTGAACCAATCCACCTCTCAATACCAATTTGATGATGCCACGGCTTTAGAAACCATCAATATTATACAGACAATAATCTAATACAGTGAGAATGAATGTTATCACTAAAGCAAGAAACCCAAAGAACACAATTTAACAGGTCTCCTTTCACTGTAGCCACAACTGAACCGCCCGCATGCATCATTTCCGACAGAAACATCAATATTAACCTCATAAAATGACACTGGAATTTCTTTGCATTTCCGTGCATTTTTTCTGTGCGTTACAGTTTTCCTGGGGATTTGAAATGAAGGCGAATTGAGTGTCAAATTCTACAGAAAAGAAAACGCAATCGTACGAATGGTTCATGAAACATCTGTTTTGAATGGTTTTGGCTTTTGTTGAAAAGTTCCTCTTGTACATGTCCCTGTATGTGTATCTGCGCCTAATCAATTTCTTCTCCTCTTCCAGTCATGAGGAACAAAAACACAGATATTGAATCCACACGAATATGTTTGATGTGTTTTTACGCCTTCCCGCAGGCATCATGGTGACCAAATCGGAATCTGATTGGTTAAAGCAACAGCTTCAATGGGCCTGGATCTGAATCTAACAAGAGCCCACACAGTTTGTTTCTGCTGGCCTTACGGTGGCTACGTGATATGACTGCTAAAATCTAATTGAATAGAAACTCCAAAATTGGAGAAAGGCTTTGAAATGAAGAGAAATGGACTATTGGGAGAAATGTATCACATAATTTTGGTAAAAAATATACAGATCACACATAACATTATGACCACCTGCCTAATTTTGTGTTAGTTCCCTTTCTGCTGTCAAAACAGTCAAGACCCCTCGAGCATCAACAGCATGAACTTCTTCTGCAGTTTGATCTACAGGAGCTCGTCTGTTGGATCGGACTACACGGAACAGCCTTCGCTTCTCGGCCGCCCAAGACCCTGTCGCCGGTTCACCACTGTTCCTTCCTTGGAGCACTTTTGATTGATACTGACCAATGCAGACCAGGACATCCCACAAGAGCTGCAGTTTTGGAGACGCTCTGACCCAGATGCCTAGACGTCACGATTTGTCAAAATTCGTTCAAATTCTTTCGCGCGCCCATTTTTCCTGCTTCTAACATCAACTTAGAGGACACAATGTTCACCTGCTGCCTAATAAAAATATCCACCCACTAACAGGTGCCATAATGAAGAGTTAATCAGTGTTACTCACTTCAACGTTCATAATGTTATAATGTCAAAATGTTATGTCTGATTAGTGCACATTAAAACATAATTCAGTGGCACTTACAAAGCTAGTTTTTGTTTGTCAGCCTTTTTTTTTTTTTTTTTTAAAAAAGGACTAAACACTAGAAAAGTATATTGAAAAGAATGCGATTTCTTCAGGCATGGTCAGTTCAATCAGACACAGCCGACTGATCAGTACAGATCAAATATACTTCATAGCAAACACTAATGAAGACTCAAGAGTAAACAGGATGTGGCCATATGAGCTCTTGTGTACTTCTGTTCATACTTCTGTGCAATATGAGTAGCTCTGCAATCACAATGCTGGCTTGGTTTGGCTTTTAAATCTCAGGTTCCTTTTCGAGTTAAAGTCATCTCAAGGTTTCTTCTTCACGAGGTCTCAGGGAGTTTTTCTTTGCCGTTTGTTCACGAGGGATACAATAAAGCTACATTGACTAAATTATGACGGAAAAAAAAGGATATTTGCATTCTATTTCATTCTGTAAAACTGCTTTGGGATGAAGTCCATTGTTAAAAATGCTTTACAAATCCAATTGAATTGAACTGAATTTATAGATAGATCCAAAAGGGAAATCCAAAACAAGTTTGGGCAAATGAGATAAAAAAAAATTGAACAAGCACAGAAATAGTTTGATCAAAGTATCTAGAATTGGCAATAAACAGAGTACAAAGCTGCAAAATATTACTTTGCAAAGTTTTCATGCATGAGAATTGACTTTTATAAGTGTGTGTAAATGTGTGTTGGATTGCAGGGAGAAATTAAAAAGTGTCCATGGCGGCCATGTTTAGAGGCCACAATAGTTGCTGGGAATTGGGAGTTCTTCCTCTTAGCTTTAAGGCTGAGATTTGACACAGTATGTGAATGTCAAGGGGCTTGGCTGAGTTGAGATTGCGGTTTTCAGCAACAGAACAGTAACAGGTAGGCTTTGACTTGAAGTTTATTCAATTCATTACTAAGCACAATGATGTTTATATGACCCAAAAAACATAATTATGAATGGAAAGAAATCCTGTTATACTCAATGCAGAGAATGAAAAGATACCAAACCAAGAACGGAAAAATCAACACTCGTAGCTGTTTTCTGTCAATAAGTAGTACAGAAACGCAGATGTCTGCAATCTTGTCTTGAGCTTGCACATCATTTATTATTATTATTTACATTTGTGGTCCCCGAGTTATGATGGGTCGACTTACGATTTTTCAATCTCACGATGACGATAGCGGTACAACAAAATTGTAAAAAGATTGAAAGTTTCGTGCAACAGGCGCTGCTTGTCAGGAAAAAAGAAGAGGAAAGCCATCAGTTTAGAGCACAAAATGAAAATGCTAAATCAGCATGAAGCTGGAAAGACACAGTCATAGCACCATCTTCGACTTAATGATATTTTTTACTTACAATGGAGTCGTCATAACGTGTCTCCATTGTAAGTAAAAAATAAACAAGCAGAGGACTACCTGTATAAATAAAATGCCTGCTTGATTTAAATAAAATAAAAAATATCTAAAAATAAAATAGAATCTAATTATTGCAATACACTTTTTTAATATATTAACTAAATCGAGTAATCGATTAAACTATTTCAGTTTATAGATATGTTCTACTTAACTGTCCTACGTATTTTAGCATACTTTAACAAATAAAAACTTTCTTTCGGCTTCTCCCGTTAGGGGTTGCCACAGCGGATCCTCCGCAAGTTTGATTTGGCACACGTTTTTACGCTGGATGCCCTTCCTAACGCAACCCTGCCCAATTTATCCGGGCTTGGGACCGGCACTGAGAGTGGCTGGGGATGGTTCCCTGACCGGGGATCGAACCCGGGTCACAGCGGTGGGAGCGCTGTATCGTAACCACTAGACCACCACATCTGCATTAAAAAAAATACGATAGATTTAGATTAATTTTTTTCATTCAATTTATGGATACATAAATGAACTAATTAGTTTAGTTCTTCATTCAGTCATTTATTCACTCCCTCGATATGTGGAATTATTAGGAATTTTTCTTTTATAAGAGAAATTGTTGAGGCTGTACATAAAACGCGAAAGAATCCATATGTCATTAAAAACGTTGGCGATGACAGAAAGTGACAGGAGTTTGTGTTTCGGTTCGGATCGAGTATCCACAGTGACACTATGCTCAAAGTGCGAGACGGAGACTAAGGCTAGGTTTTCACTAAATCGGATAAATCTAAAAACGGTCCGCGTTCACGATTTCGTTTTTAATTGATTTCCATAAGTTGCTCATCCACACTGAAACGTCTGAAAACGGCCGTCTTCCTGTACTGCGTCGTTTCCGTCCGCCGCTTGTTTACTTTTCAGCTTTTTGCAACATCACGGCAATGATTAAAAAAGCGTCATACTTTACAAAAGCCTACGTTTTCACAGTCCACACTGTAAAATTGCGTTTTCAAATTGATCCACTTTGGAGAGTGTTTTTTAAACAAGCTATGTTTTAAAAAAATGGCGTCTCATTGTGGACAGAAGGCCAAAATAAGGGTTTTTAAAGAAAACGTATTAGTGTGGACACGGCCTCAACGACTTCGCTGTCTGCCACTTATTATGTTTATAAGGAAATTCAGAATTTTTCTATGTTCCACACATAAAACAGGGATTGCTTTTAGACACACAAGCACTGTATCGAAAGAGTTCAGTACGAATACGTGTACCGTTACACCCCTAACTTTGACACACAACACACAACACGAATCCTTTCTGAATTTCCTGAATGTAAATTAAGTCACTGCTTTCATTGAATTTTTAAGACTGTTTTTGTGAATGTGTAATAAAACACCATCAATAATCAATCAGAACCACACAAAAAAATATATATGTCAATATTGATGGTAAATGTGACAACGGATCTGTATACACTTTTCTTTGCTAGTTTTGGGTTTAGAAAAGGAGCGGCATGGATTTTTCTTTCCCCTCTTTCAGTGTCACAAGCTTCCAGCTGAAGACAAAAGCGAGTCAGTTCTCTGTGGAGTAATTATAGTTCCGCCTCCTTTCATGTCAGTGTGCCGTGGCGGAGTCTTTGTCTTTGAGACCTTTCTTTAAAAAAAAACCCACTTCTTCCTGTACGCCCCAGGCCTGCAGACAAGATTAAACGATTCTCTGTTGATATTGAAATGATAGGCTCTCCGTTCAAGAGACAGGGAACGAGTGAAGGATGAAATGAACATGACACATCAGCTCAGGTCGCTTTGGTGTGTATCAAACAATTCAAAGTTTCTCTCTTAACAGTAAAGCAAGTGTACGTTGTGTTCATTAAATAGACATGGTGTAATACTGTCTCGAGGAATTCACGAGGAGATCTTTGGTGTTTCTCAGAAAGTACACAAGCAGTTTCCTCAATATGGATCTTACTCAATATTGCATCTGATTCCAATACCAGAGGACGTTTCTTTACCTGAATGCAAAGTCAGGTACTGATGTAGGTGAGTTGAGGAAGCCTGGGTTCATAGCTCTGTAGCAGGAGATCTTCCATTCCAACATATGTAAAGCATATCTTCATGGATCTGGTTTTGTGCACAGGGTCACCGTCATGCTGTAACAGGTTTGAGTCTCCTAATTCAATTGAAGGGGAAATTTCATGCTTCCACATCATGAGACGTCCAATACAATTGTGTGCCCTCAACTTTGTGATAACAGTTTGGGGAGGAATCACATAATACTGGAAAAGTCAGGTATCCCAATACATTTGTCCGACACACACACACACACACACACTCCTGGTGGCTCCATCCTCAGCATTCTCCTACTGATATACCCCATGTCCCTCCTCTACACATGTCCAAACCATCTCAATCGGGCCTCTCTCACTTTGTCCCCAAAACGTCCTACATGCTCTGTCCCTCTAATAAACACGTTTCTAATCCTGTCCATCGTTGTCACTCCCAAAGAGTTCCTTCTTCCTCCAGCTCCACCTCCTGTCTTTTACTCAATGCCACTGTCTCTAAACAATACAACATCTCAGGTCTCATTTCATTTCCACTGATGCAGAAATCAAATGTTTTATATGTGGTCAAATAAGGCATCCTGTCCACACCTGTCCTGAACGACAGAATGACCCTGGTGTTTCCAAGCGTCCAGGGCAGGATGCAGCTAAGCCTGCTGGAGCCGTTCCAGGGTATAGTGAGGGTAAGCCCCAAGCTCAGACTGCAGCCCAGAAGCCCTGCTCGACTGAACTGGACTGGGAGAAGCCTGCTTGGGTGAAACGGACCGGGAGAAGCCCTGCTCGGCTGAACTGGACTGGGAGAAGCCCTGCTTGGCTGAAACGGCCGGGAGAAGCCCTGCTAGGAAGAACTGGACTGGGAGATGCCCTGCTAGGATGAACCAGACCGGGAGAAGCCATGCTTGGCTAAACTGGACTGGGAGAAGCGCTGCTCGGCTGAACCGGACTGGGAGAAGCCCTGCTAAGATGAACCGGACTGGGAGAAGCCCTGCTAGGATAAACCGGACTAGGAGAAGCCCTGCTAGGATGAACTGGACTGGGAGAAGCCCTGCTCGGCTGACTCTGGAGCAGGTCTAGAGCTGCCTGCGCTGGCAGAGGCAGGCACAGGGGTGCAGAGCCGTCGCAAGCAGACACCGTCATGACCTAGTGGGGGACGGGGGAGACGTGGAGATGGAAGATGAGCCCTTGTTTAAAGTACCAACGAAGAGAAAGAAACGAGATAAGGGACAAGGATCAGACAGTAAAGATTGCATGTCTGTGTTAAACCAGGAGTCTCAGGAGGAACTGTTAAATGTTGTTTATAGTGCTGAAGAACATAGTTTTAATATAAATGGAGCAAAGACACACGGAAAAAAAGTAAAGCTATATGAGCTCATTAAGCAGAAACATATAGATGTTGTAATGTTACAGGAAACCCACAGCAATGATCCCCCCTCCCCCCAACATTTAACTGTCATTTATTATTATAAATATTACTGATAATTTATTTATCTTTTTATTTATCCATTTATTTATCTACATATTTAATTAACTAACAAATCTAAAACCATCTGCCATTTAACATAGTTTGTGTCAAATGAAGGATTGTAAAAGTAAAAAAAAACTCTTTGTCACCTTCCACTTTTTCTCTCTCCATATTATTTTTCCACCCCCCCTCCCCACTCTCTCTCTCTCTCTCTCTCTCTCTCTCTCTCTCTCTCTCTCTCTCTCTCTCACGCAGGTTCTGCCAGTCGTAGCGAACACACGCAGCACGCGACCTTGACTGTAGAGATGTTGGGGCAGAGCGAGCAGAGTGAGCAGATCGTTAGCCTGTGACGAGCGTTGCATTAAAAATGGAGCGACCGTATAAAAAATGAACCCCTTCTATAAAACCAGGTGCTGGAAAGTCTCGACTCCCAGCAACACCCTGACCTTCAGGAAGTACTCTGCAAGGGTTTGCTTTTTTGTTTATTTTAAAAAAAGTTCAAAAGAAAAAGTACAAAAGCAAAAAGTCTAACAATAAAGGATATATAAAAAAACAATATTTTTTATTAGAAAGTACTTCGCTAATCTTTATGGCATCTACACATAGGATAGCTGACAGTAGCTCACACTGGCTAATTAAACATTTTAACCAATTAACTATCACCTACACTGATGTTTCCTTCAATTGTACAGAACAGATATCTGATTTCATCTTTTTTCCCGAGGAAATACATTTAAAGAAATGAAACCTCACGAATCAACTGTTTTTGGCTCAAGTACTTAAGTACTGTCTGACTTTTACTCAAGTCATACATATATATATACAGGGAGTGCAGAATTATTAGGCAAGTTGTATTTTTGAGGATTAATTTTATTTGAGGATTTAATTTGAACAACAACCATGTTCTCAATGAACACAAAAAACTCATTAATATCAAAGCTGAATATTTTTGGAAGTAGTTTTTAGTTTTAGCTATTTTAGGGGGATATCTGTGTGTGCAGGTGACTATTACTGTGCATAATTATTAGGCAACTTAACAAAAAACAAATTCATACCCATTTCAATTATTTATTTTTACCAGTGAAACCAATATAACATCTCAACATTCACAAATATACATTTCTGACATTCAAAAACCAAACAAAAACAAATCAGTGACCAATATAGCCACCTTTCTTTGCAAGGACACTCAAAAGCCTGCCATCCATGGATTCTGTCAGTGTTTTGATCTGTTCACCATCAACATTGCGTGCAGCAGCAACCACAGCCTCCCAGACACTGTTCAGAGAGGTGTACTGTCTTCCCTCCTTGTAAATCGCACATTTGATGATGGACCACAGGTTCTCAATGGGGTTCAGATCAGGTGAACAAGGAGGCCATATCATTAGATTTTCTTCTTTTATACCCTTTCTTGCCAGCCACGCTGTGGAGTACTTGGGCGTGTGTGATGGAGCATTGTCCTGCATGAAAATCATGTTTTTCTTGAAGGATGCAGACTTCTTCCTGTACCACTGCTTGAAGAAGGTGTCTTCCAGAAACTGGCAGTAGGACTGGGAGTTCAGCTTGACTCCATCCTCAACCCGAAAAGGCCCCACAAGCTCATCTTTGATGATACCAGCCCAAACCAGTACTCCACCTCCACCTTGCTGGCGTCTGAGTCGGACTGGAGCTCTCTGCCCTTTACCAATCCAGCCACGGGCCCATCCATCTGGCCCATCAAGACTCACTCTCATTTCATCAGTCCATAAAACCTTAGAAAAATCAGTCTTGAGATATTTCTTGGCCCAGTCTTGACGTTTCAGCTTGTGTGTCTTGTTCAGTGGTGGTCGACTTTCTGCCTTTCTTACCTTGGCCATGTCTCTGAGTATTGCACACCTTGTGCTTTTGGGCACTCAGTGATGTTGCAGCTCTGAAATATGGCCAAACTGGTGGCAAGTGGCATCTTGGCAGCTGCACGCTTGACTTTTCTCAGTTCACGGGCAGTTATTTTGCGCCTTGGTTTTTCCACGCTTCTTGCGACCCTGTCGACTATTTTGAATGAAACGCTTGATTGTTCGATGATCACGCTTCAGAAGCTTGGCTATTTTAAGACTGCTGCATCCCTCTGCAATATATCTCACTATTTTTGACTTTTCTGAGCCTGTCAAGTCCTTCTTTTGACCCATTTTGCCAAAGGAAAGGAAGTTGCCTAATAATTATGCACACCTGATATAGGGTGTTGATGTCATTAGACCACACCCTTCTCATTACAGAGATGCACATCACCTAATATGCTTAATTGGTAGTAGGCTTTCCAGCCTATACAGCTTGGAGTAAGACAACATGCATAACGAGGATGATGTGGTCAAAATACTCATTGCCTAATAATTCTGCACTCCCTGTATATATATATATATATATATATATATATATATATATATATATATATATATATATATATATATATATATACACACACATACATACACACACACACACACACACACACACACACACACATACTGTACAGTGCCTACGTGCAATAATCTGATCTATTAATTGAGTTTACAGCATATAACCAGAAACCCCATTTACTGTTAAGCACCTGCTCCTGCTCCTGTTCCTACATACCCCACATACAATCTGTTCAAGTGGTTACTGTGGGAAAATAAAAGCAGACGCGTCTCCGTTAGACAGGAGTGACGATAATTAGTTTGTGGGGATGAGAATAAATTGAGAATACGACATGCGAAACTTCCACCGCTACCAAATCAAACCAATTTGCTTGCTTGTTAGTCTGTTCTGAAGGATGGCGTCATTATAATGAGCTTTTTGTATAGCTTGCATAACGGTTTTTCCGAATACTGAATATATACTGGGGACAAACTGCAAATGCATGATTTAGAAAGAGATTCAGATTCCATAAAGTTGCTTGCCCTAGTAGTTCGGTATAATCACTGCATTCCTGCGCTCTAGAATAAAACTATAGTTTTCATTAGATTTTTATTTAAACTGGCATGAAATTTGATTTATATACAAAGACACCACTTCATATATCTCATAAAGAACACCAATTGTACACAGAATGCAAACACCCCCTTTATTCATTATTATTACATACAAAAACTAAATTATAATATTATAAAATGACATGAAAATGTAATTCTATAATAAACATCGTAGCTAGTTGCTATAGTTATGAACCTCATTTACTGTTCTTGTAACTTCCACACTCCTGGGTAGATGTTCCACTATATTTTGTGGAGATTTGTGCTCATTCAGACAAAAGGGTTTTAGTAAAGTCAGGCACTGATGTAGGTGAGGTGAGGAGGCCTGGGGTGCAGTCAGCCATCACATTCATCTTGTTCAATGGGGTTTATAGCTCTATAGCGGGAGATATTCCACTCCAACCCACGTAAAGCAGATCTTCTTCGAGCTTGCTTTGTGCACAGGGGCATCGTCATGCTGAAACAGATTTGGGTCTCCTAGTTCAAGTGAAGAAAAAATGTAATGTAATGCTTACACACCCAAAGACGTCTTATACCTCCAACAAAGACGTCAACTCTGCCAATTTGTGGAAGAACCACACTACTTGTGTCCATATATTTATATAGTAAAATATAATATAGTATAGTAGTAGGTTTGAACAAATACTGTATGATCTAAAAAAATAGAAGCTTTTTTTTATTATTATTTACACCTACAAACACCTGTCTCACTGCTGAACATGCTAAACCATAGTATGACAAAACTCCTGGGTAAAAAAAAAAACTTTCCATTGTCATTTAGATGTCACAAGTTTAAATCTGGGAAAAATCCATGGAGCAAAAATATTCATGCTTTCCAGATGGGATTGACATACTCTTTTTTTTCCTTGTCAATCACAGCGACAATAGCCAATCATGGGCATCTGTGCTTTCTTCTAAATGTGTTACACTGCCCTGTGATGCAGCAGGAGCAGCAGTTTGGGGGAACAAGAATCAGATGGTGTAATTTCAGATGAAGCAAGGGGTAGCCCTCATCCTACTGGGAGGATGAAGAGGGAGGGGGGTGAGTAGGAACTGGCAGGTGATTGAACTAGGAAAGGAAATTGGAGGGGAAAAAAAAATAAAAATTAACCAATCAATTAAACAATCAATGAATCAATTAATTGATCATTAAGAAAATTAACCATTACAATGAAAAGTGCTTTCATATGGCTGAAAAAGCTGTAATATGAAAAACCATATTTAAAAAAAACCCCTCAAATATGGAAAGGTTTCACCCATTTTGCACACATTATATCATCGAAGTGATGAAATGTATTTGATCGCACTCGCTAGTTTACAATAATCACATTTTGCTCAAAAGGTTTGCTCTCCGCACTCTGCAGAATAAATGACGGTCGCGAGCAAATCAGACGAACAAATCACCGGCAGAGTGAGTCAATATTTTAAGATTTACGACTGTCTTTCAGGAACGATTTTTTTTTCTTCTCTAGTTTGATAAATGTGTTTTCTTACTAGCGACGGATAGATGAGCACAAAGTCATGTTTTGACAGCATGGAAATAGAATTATGAAACAAGCTCCGCCCCCCGGTCCATGTAGATGTAGTTTAATGTACTGTAGATGCCGAGTCTTGTGCATTACTTTTGTTGAAACTCAAGACGAGACATTTCAAGGGACCCTGGTGAAAAGAGTACTACAATATTCTACTCAAGTAAAAGAAATGTTACTTCAATAAAATTTTAAACAAAACACACTTGTAAAAGTACATTTTGAAAACTACATTTGCGGCATTAAGCAGACGCCCTTAACCAGAGCGAAGTACAAAACTGCTTTGAGTCTCCATCAATAAACAGCCTAAAACTCTGTTGAGAGGAATTATAGCACCTTTTTTATTTATTATTATTATTTTCTTACTTAAAACGTAGAAGTGCACAAAATAAAATACTCGAATAAAGTAAGGCGAGTAAATGTAAGTTTCCACCTTTGCTGCTTTGGAACTAAATGACGTGCGCTGTGTGAAGAAAGCCTGCAAGGCTGATACGCAGTGTGAGGTTAGCAGTGCAATTAATCCTGTTTTTGGTCTAAATGGCCATTCATATGTGACGAGTTACAGTTCAGATGGCTTAGAAAAAGGAAAGTGGTTATACTGTTGGAGAGCTTTGCATGCTGGACTGCAGACTGAAGTGTGACCGATTCGCAGATATGTAGCGGCTTTGTTTCCAGGACATTTTTTTTTAACAATAACCCTCTGGTCTAGAATGCACTGGAGTCATGCTCTGTAGTGCCATGGTTAGCTGATGATCAGGTAGTGGAAAAACCTCTCCATCTGGACACCGAGGGCGCTTTGACCAAAGTGGCGTTCCTTTCATCCACGCCAACTCAGACAGATGGCCACCCATGGCTCTGCCCCAGCTACTGATTCAGTGTCCACTCGAATTTGTGGTGCTGCTTGAGACATAATTGGGCTTTTTTGTTGGCTGAAACTGGAGAAAGGAGGGAGAGAGGGAATGAAGAATGCATGTGAAAAGAAGCGAACAGAAAGAAAGTGAGCATTAAAAATAGCAGGAGCCGCTGATAATATATCGGCTGTATTGTGTTCAGATGCAGTGATGCATTTAAAGGGGAGATTAATGTGTCAGGATAGGGGGTAGATTTATGCACAGGGGTGTGTGTATGTGTGTGTGAAAGAGAGAGAGAGAGAGAGAGAGAGAGAGAGAGAGAGAGAGAGAGAGAGAGAGAGATCGTCCATGTGGTTGGGAGCAGGGCCTGCTGGCACAAAGCTGACAGCCCCCCAGATTGAAGCTGATTTCTCTGCAGATGAGGATGGATGTTTCCAGACCAGGCAGCTCACACTGCTCTCTTTTTTAACCTGTTTTACTTTTTTTTTTTCCCTCACGTCTGTGTTCACGTTCTTCTTGATATACTGCTATTTTCATCTCTTTAGACTTTCTGAAGTGCCTGTCCTCCCCCACAGTTCCCATCTTCCAGCCCTCCTTTCTGTTCTTTTACCATGTCTCTCTATATCTGTCCAACTTCCACGGTTATTCTCAGAACTGTCATTTTATTTTCTCACCCTCTTGCTTCGCCCTGTTCTTCTTTTTTCTTTTTTGGAAATTCTGCTCATCCGGTCTGCTTTAGCAGTCCGATCACTTCTCCCATTTCAGTCTGTCTGTACTTTTACTTCTCCTCCAGCTGTAGCCTTCGGGCCAATTACTTTTTTTCCCCCCTCACTTCTCTCACTTGCCGTAATAACAAGAGGGTCAGAGCAGGCAGATTTATTAGGAAAAGTTCCAGCTGAGTGCCCTTGATCCCTACCCATTTAATTCCTCTGTCAGGTGCATTAGGATCATTGTCAGAAGTTGGGAAATGCACGTAATGATGTTCCAAGTGAATGTCACGGACCGGGAGGTACTCATTCCCACGGCTTAAAGCCGTAATTACCATCTTTGCTGTGAAGCTACAGGCGAAGACAGTTCGCTTCGGGAACATACCGAATTTGCAACACATCCAGACAGAGGAAATCAAAATCACAGGACTTCAGGTTCATTGATTACAGTAGAGAAGAGAGAATTTTAATCACCTCATGTCGACCTGAATGCTGACAGATTGCCAGATGAAGGATGTTGTGGTTGCGATGGTGAGAGCTTCTCAGTCCCAGTGTTTCATCCCTAATTTTTGCACGCCACAGCAGTTCACGTTCCTCGCGACGTGCGTGCCGCTTGATTAAAATGTAAAGCAGATGCGTAGGAATCAGGATCTCCTCTCTGCGTGTTCGCTCGGATGCTCGGTATCTTCTCACAGGTGTACAGAATGATTAATATCTCGCATAATCCTCACTTAGCACTGATACACACTGCAAAAACTCCTCATCTAATCAAGAATTTAATTTCTAGCCATAAAAATGTTATTGATTTTATTTTAAGAAAAAATACTATGCGAGAGCAGATTGTGTAAGATTATTATGATTGTTTTGAGATTATTTAGTAAAGAAATGCTTAATAATCACACTTAGGACTTTGTTTATTAGTATTATTGATTTCAAATGCTTGTTTTATGTCAACACCAACACATTTATTGACATCCTAATAACAAATTCTGTCAAAGTCTGCAGTATTAAGTCACACTCTTTCCAAAACTTATCCTGTAGGCTATTATTTTTTGGAACTTTCTTCTTTATACAAAGTACTTATGCCTTTTTACTTAAGTCGTCCTGTAATTTAATTTTAGTTTTAAGTTGATTAGACTAAATCGACTGCTTGGAATGTGTTTTAATGCTGATTTTAATACATTTTGATATTTTTTCAAGCCTAGATATGTTTTCTTATTTTAAGAAATCTTACCAAGTGTAATATTTTACTGCACTGGCACATTATTGGACTAGTTTCTAATCTGTATCTTCTTAAATCATGCATTTATTGCTCCGATTTGCTTAATTTTTGCAGTGTGGCCATTATCCAATATAAACAGCTTGTTTTACCATGTTCATGGGGTATTCTCAGAATACAGGGACTTTCCCAAAATGTTTTTTTTTTTTTTTTTTTGAGGGTGCCATTACTTTAAAGCACTCTACAGTAGCTGTCACTAAGCAGAGGCCCTCACACCTAAGGAGCACCAGTGAAGCTTTTCTTGTGTGAAGATTATTGCCTCAGGAAGAGGAGAGGTATCACTGTCTGACGAATGAAAGTGTATGTTTTTGGGTTATATTTGTATTTTTATCGGATTACTATTAATTTTTTCAGTGGAGGACATGAGTCTTCATCTGACAGAGCTCATCTCAGGAAGATAATTTAATAAAGGATCATGATCATTCTTTGAAGACGTTCTGTAAGCAGCACATGTGAGTATACGGTCAGCTTGTCCTTCAAACCTGTGAGTATATTTTCTATACAAGTGTGCAGTCAAGTCAAGTCAAGTCAAGTCAAGTCAAGTTTATTTCTACAGCGCTTTTCACAACAGACATTGTCTCAAAGCAGCTTTACAGAATTTAACAGTGAAGGTGAATGGTGTGTGTTTATCCCTGATGAGCAGCCATGGTGACTGTGGCAAGGAAAAACTCCTTTAGATGTTATGAGGAAGAAACCTTGAGAGGAACCAGACTCAAAGGAGAACCCATCCTCATTTGGGTGACATCAAAACTGTGATCGTAAATCTTTAAACAATACAGAACACTGGAGAGAGAACTAACATGAGTACTAGAATGTGTGATTATGAGTCAATAATTACAAGTGCATGAATAGATCCATGAACTATTCAACTCAAGAGTGCTTTTACTTCAATGCTTGCCATATATTCTCAGTCGTATTGCATCTGTTTTCCTTTTTAATTTGTCTCTGTCTTTATAGTGCGTCGTATTACATTTGACAGCGTTTTCTTTCCCAGTAAAGTTGCATTTACTGTCTTGATTTTTAGTGTGAATTCATTACAGTAAGTGTGGAGGAATGAAAATGGGAATATATAAAGGACAAATGTAAAAAGAAATGCTTGTGTTTTAAAACATTGACTGGAAACATCAAGCAACCTTGGTGGTGTGATTTGCAAAGATTTGCATAATCTGAATAAGAGCATGTGCATAACCTGACTCTGAATACACCCAACCTTTCTTCTGGATCACTTTTGAATACTGATAATTGCATTGATGGTTTACATGTAATTGCTAAAAATGCTTTATACAATATATGGACAAAAGTATTGGGACACCTGACTTTCCCAGCAATATGTGGTTCTTTCCCAAACTCCTATTGCAATGATGAAGCCACACAAATGTATAGGATGTCTTTCGACACCCTTCAGGTTGAATGAGCACCAATCTCCAAAATCTAGTGGAACATCTTCTCAGAAGGGTGGAGGGAATCATGAGCACATTGAGACTAAATGTGAAATGCTTTGCTCAAAAAAGCACATGCTATACTTATAACCAGGTGTCCACAAACTTTTGGCAATATAGTGTATCTATAAAGTATAGAAAGGTAAAAGATAAAGAAAGATTTCACTGCCTTTTTGGTGAAGGTGCTAGACATTTTCACAGTCCTGGTAAAAAAAAAACAAAAAAAAAAAACATCAAGAACGATGAGAATGATGCAACATATTGAATCTATCCAACTGAAAATTCACAAAGAAGTAATTCACCCTTACCTTGAGACAAGCCGAGAAGTGAGCTCACCGCCTGCGCTGCAATTAAACACAATAATCAAACAGATTAATGAGCGTCCAGAGGGACCTCCGATAACACACCCATAACTCAGCGTGCCTCCGAGCCTGTTTACTTTATTGACTGTGATCATCGAGAGATAATGAGTAGGAATTTATCATCTCCAAGCCTTTTGATTTTTATTGATGGAATGATCCATAAGTGCTTAGAGGAGATCATGAGGCTGCATTGAAGCTCGTGAGTTACGACGTGCTTTATAGTGCACTTTAAGCACACTCGAGCCGAGCCATGTCTGTCTCCGCAGTTTCTCATAAGGTAAGTGTTATTTCTGACATCTCCTTCCCAGACTCCTTCCAAAGATCCTCGCACAAGCCTGCTGCTCCTTTTAAACGCAAATGCAGAAGAACAAACCACAGGCTTAAAACCATCAATATTAATACATTTTCTGTAATAGTAATAGTAAATAGTCAAAATATAGTCTATAGGATATGCATATCTGCATTATAACTGCTCTATAAGTCCTTATATTTGGTTTGCGTTACTTGTCAGTAAGCATTTATTAAATCCTGAGGTAAAATGTGTTAAAAAATAACCATTAATTATTATGAATAATTGGAAATTACATACACTGAGATATTTAATATGCAAACAGGCTGAATCTATGAATATACAAACACAGTGGCAATAGTTTCCTGAAGCGCATGTCATAAGAGTAACATAACCATGTCATTATGCTATACTAGGTTACATTTAGTGACATAATAACAGCTCATTAAACATGCTGCTGTAGCAAAAAAACACAAAGTAAAGGAGGGAAAAAAATGACCAAATAAGAAAAAGCAGGCAGGAAAAGAAGAACAGAATGTGATAAAGAGGAAAATGACAAAGGAAGAAAGAATTGATGAAGAGAAAGAATAACAATAGGAAGTATGAGACACTGTACTTAGTAGGAGGTATTATTTTTTATCTAATAAATAGCTTATATCTCATTATATCTCCAACTATAATCATGAGGTATTATTATAAAGCTTGTTATGAAGCATCTTATAAGCTGTCATGACAAATGTTAATAATGACTAATTACAATTCATAGTTACCTGACACTGATATATATTAGGGATTAGGTTTAGCTGCTACGTCATATTCACGTAACAGCAGTGGTGAAGCTGTTTAGCGAGGAGAAATCAAACTACATATCAAATATTGGCACAAATTATTGGTCACTTTCTAAATAATAAAAGTATAGCACATCTACTAAGGATGATATATAAAGCAATTGGTTTTTACCAACACAAACATGTTAAAAAGCGATGCATCGTGATACAAATGCCAACTTGTATTCGATGCATCACATTGTTACTTTGATGCCGATGCACCAATGCGAATCACTGAATCTGACCATCACTACTATTTCATTTATATTATAAATTCCCAATATTCCCAATAATTATGTCAAGTTTAAGTCCATGCTGTGGTTGTATTTAAATTGTTTATCTTCGTTTTATCTCTTTCTTTCTCTCTGTCTCTCTCTGTCTGCCTCTATTTGTCTGTCTCTCTCTGTCTGCCTCTATTTGTCTGTCTCTGTCTGTCTGCCTCTATTTGCCTGTCTCTCTCTGTCTGCCTCTATTTGCCTGTCTCTCTCTGTCTGCCTCTATTTGTCTGTCTCTCTCTGTCTGCCTCTATTTGTCTGTCTCTGTCTGTCTGCCTCTATTTGCCTGTCTCTCTCTGTCTGCCTCTATTTGCCCGTCTCTCTCTGTCTGCCTCTATTTGTCTGTCTCTGTCTGTCTGCCTCTATTTGCCTGTCTCTCTCTTTCTGCCTCTATTTGTCTGTCTCTGTCTGTCTGTCTCTGTCTGTCTGCCTCTATTTGTCTGTCTCTGTCTGTCTGTCTGTCTGTCTCTGTCTGTCTGCCTCTATTTGTCTGTCTCTCTGTCTGCCTCTATTTGTCTGTCTCTCTCTGTCTGCCTCTATTTGCCTGGCTCTGTCTGTCTGCCTCTATTTGTCTGTCTCTGTCTGTCTGCCTCTATTTGTCTGTCTCCGTCTGTCTGCCTCTATTTGTCTGTCTCTCTCTATCTGTCTTTGTTTGTCTGTCTCTGTCTGTCTGCCTCTATTTGTCTGTCTCTCTCTGTCTGTCTTTGTTTGTCTGTCTCTGTCTGTCTGTCTCTGTTTGTCTGTCTCTGTCTGTCTGCCTCTATTTGTCTGTCTCTGTTTGTCTGCCTCTATTTGTCTGTCTTTGTCTGTCTGCCTCTATTTGTCTGTCTCTGTCTGTCTTTCTCTCTCACTGCACTGTTGCTATGCAGTCCTGCTGTGGGCTCTGGCTGTGAGGTTCTAGTCTTGGATTTTTCTGCCTCACATGTTCCATATCAACACACACACACACACACACACACACACACACACACACACACACACACACACACATGCACACATACACAAGCTTCAGGGAGCAAGTTTCTCCACGGGCGATGTGAGTGGCACGCTTTTCATCCATCACTAGCCTGAATTCCTAAACCCTGAGACTCAGCAAAGGACTTCAAGCTTTAAGAAGGCAGTCTCTCTCTCTCTCTCTCTCCTCTATGTAAATGTCCCTCTTCCCTGTGATCTGGCTTCAGTGGTATGCTCCGTAGCTCTTCATGTCCCCTCCCTGCTGCAGTGGCTGAGTTGGTATGGCCCACCGGTAAAGCTGAAGCAGTGCTGTCATTGATTCAGTAGTAACACATCGAGCTGCTGAGAGGAGACGCTGCAGAAGAACGAGAGACAATCCTGTCCTTATGAGCCAAAGGAGGGAGAGTCAATCAAGCTGAAGAAAGCAACCAGTCGTCTCCTGGGGGTTTGCTGGCACCTGTAAAACCTTTCTTCTCCACCTTCGCCATCCTTGATATGACTCTTTTTAAGAGTGAGCATTGCAGCCCACAGTGTGAGTATCTTGAGGTACTTCGTTCTGTCTCCACCTCCTATTGTCACTTTTATACACTTGAGTGTTTGGGGTCAGGTGAGGAGGAGCTTAGTTGAGAGATATTGGAGATCAGATGCACCATTATAGTTAATGCTGTGTTGTCATGAGGATGTCTGGATGTTCTCACGGACAGAATGGACTTCAGTGTAGGACTGTGTTATGGTTCTGGCACCAGCTGTGTTTATACTCTGTTGGACTCTCTCTCTGTGTGTGTGTGTGTGTGTGTGTGTGTGTGTGTGTGTGTGTGACTGTATGCTTGTGTAGTACATGAACACCGCTGTGCTCATTCAGAAAGGTTCTCTACTCTTAGAAAAGACGCTCGTTTGCTGACCTGTTCGTTTGCTGATCTATCTAACAAGCTTCTAAAGGATAGACCAGACAGGGTTTCCGTTTTTGAATGACACCCTTCATAGGAGGTCATTCCTGAGGAGCCCTTCTTGGAATTAATTCTTTCGTTCTACTGTCAAAAGACAGAAAAAAGGAAAAACATTGCAAACATTAACAACCTTTTTGGAAAATTATAAAAAGACCTTAAAAGCTCAGTGTTTTCTTATCAGGTAAGAGTCTAAACCAGTAACAATCCGAGGAACCCCGGAGGAACCCATCTTTCTTAGATTGTACCTCTGCATTTTGAGATGACACCATCTAAAATATAACAGAGGATTTCCCATATAGAAATGTGTTATATGTTTCTATAGAGAACCTCCAAGAGGTATATGAGAACATCAAAAAACCGCTACAAGACACATATTTTCCCATAGGAGCCTCTTTTGGTTCTCTGCAAACAATTTATTCAGTGTACAACAACATTGTTATCCCATACGAGAATGTTTGACGTATTAGAGGAGCCCATAAAAATCCAAAGAACTCTTGAGGAACCCATCCCATATTTCTTAGAGTTTAATACGTGTGTTGCTGATATTCAAGAAACAAAGTGTAAAGGAATTGTGTGAACTTTTAAAGCTTTTATAGCGGGACCCGCTTGATGAAATGAGGAAGGTTTACCAATCTAAAGAACCTGAGAAGATCTGTCCGTATCTGTAAGAGTGTACGTTCTTGAAAACCCAATTGAATGAAAGGTTTCAAGCGAGTGAGAATGTTTTTTTTAACTTCAGAGGAAAAAAAATGTAAAAGATGTATAAAAGCAATAATTAGCCACTGACCCACGATCAAATATATTGGCACCTTTGTTAGATTTCTTTCAAATGCAGTCGTGCAAAGTCGTTTTCTTTTGATAATTTCTGTGAACAGGAATAATAGTCACTAAATCTGCTCCAGCATGTAAATAAGAATAGACATGTGACTGGAAAGAGAGAGAGAGAGAGAGAGAGAGAGAGAGAGAGAGAGAGAGAGAGGAATTAGTCACAGGATTAGTCCTATTGAGTGCTCCAAGAGCAGGAAGTGTTTTCTCTTCCCATTTTCTGTTTTTTCATGCTGCATTTACACACTGCACACACTAATAAGTTGGAAACCTTTGTCCTAAATTTCTAATCTTGGTGTTGTGAGACAATACTAATAAGGACATAATCTCAAACAGATGCAATGTAAATGTATAAATTAACCCTGTACAAGGTGGATGAATGTTAACAACAAACATCATCTGAATACAGTCGAGCAACGATTTGAGATTGTTACTATATGAACAAATATATTGAGACACTTGACTTTTCCAGCCACATGTGGTTCTTCCTTAAACTGTTACCGCAAAATTGGAGGCACACAATCGTGTGGGACGTCGTCTGATGTGGAGGAATGAAATTTTGCCTTCATTTGAACTAGGAGACCCAAACCTGTTCCAGCATGAAGCTCTATGAAGATCTGCTTTGCATGGGTTAGAGTGGAGGATCTCCTGCTATAGAGCTCAAATCCTATCAAACACCTTTAGGATGAAAGTGAATGCTGACTGCACCCCAGACCTTCTCACCTTCTCACCTACATCACTTCCTGATTTTATTAACACCCTTGTAGCTGAACACAAATCTCACACAAATCTTTACAAGTACACTCCAACATCTAGTGAAACTTTTTTCCAAAAGTGTGGAGCTAAAAAACATAGACACAAAATATTCACATTCGAAACATGTTTTTCGAAGACTAATAAGATTTCATCCATTTTATTATCCCTCTTTTCCTATTTGAATCATTAATACATTATACAAGAGAAATGGTTTGCGTGTGAAAGTCTGAAAGTCTGTTAAAAAGTTCACATTTTAAAAACGTCTCTAGAGTATTATTCTTAAATCTGGCAACCCTGCGATATGAACCATCTGTTCATGGTTTTTCCCTGGATTTTGTACATGAAGTTAATATTTATCTTTGCCCCTTTATGTATATTAATCATTTATAAAACCATAAACTTGCGGTAACCGTGCTTGTAATGTATCTGCTGTGACGTATACTTCATATTTATAACATCATATATTGTGATGATGATTAGAAACTATCATTCATCAAGTTTTTAAAAAGTCGGATTATAGTTTTCCACATTTCGTAGCACAAAGCTCATGCATCAGCCATTTTTCAGAAGCGGTGATGTTCTCAAACGCTGATTTGCTGGAGAAGTTTCAAGCCGACTGTCTTAGAGATGTCATGCTGTCTCATTCCGCTCATCCCTCGCTTTATCTTCTTTATCCAGCCTGGGATAAAGAGTGGAGGAGCGAACAAGATGAGACGCCGACTGTTACAGGAAGTGTGTGGTGTCTGAACAGATATCTGCTGCAGAGAGAGAGAGAGAGAGAAGAAAGAGGTGAAACGTCTCTTTAAAGATGTCGGCTATAATGTTAAGGATGATTTAAGGTCTGCTTTCATGGGAAATTCAAATAAATTCAAACAAGTGGTTGGATTTGAGCTTCGCCTCTAAACCCAGCTTAACTGATGTGCAACTTTTCATACAAATCAGGAGAATCACTACACAGTTTTCTTTTTCCCAGGCAGAATTAGGTCTTTCCCTCGCAAAAAAACAGAACATCTGATCTAAGCAAATCAAAAATTGTAATATTTATAATTGTGTATGATACAGTCGATCTAAAATTCCCAAAAATTTCTAATGAATTCCCAAGAATTCTCATGAAGTCCCATGAATTCACAATGAAGGTTTCAGAAATTACCCACCACAGGAATTAACCACCAACCATTTAACATATTCCTTCCTTCCTTCCTTCCTTCCTTCCTTCCTTCCTTCCTTCCTTCCTTCCTTCCTTCCTTCCTTCCTTTCATCATTCTCTTCCTTCCTTCCTTCCTTCCTTCCTTCCTTCCTTCCTTCCTTCCTTCCTTCCATTTCTTCTTCCTTTCTTCCCTCCTTCCTTCATTCGTTTTCTTCTTTTCTTCCTTTCTTTCCTTCCTTCCTTCCTTCCTTCCTTCCTTCCTTCCTTCCTTCCTTCCTTCCTTCCTTCCTTCCTTCCTTCATTTTTTCCTTTTCTTTCTTTCCTTCCTTCCTTCCTTCCTTCCTTCCTTCCTTCCTTCCTTCCTTCCTTCCTTCCTTCCTTTCTTCCCTCCTTCCTTCATTCCTATTCTTCTTTTCCTTCCTTCCTTTTTCTTTACTTTTCTGCCTTCCTTCCTTCTCTTCTTTTTTTCCCTAAATCCGGATATGTAGCTACACTGGTTTCTTATTAACATGCTATAACAGATATCTGATCAATCAGGAAAGAGTAAATCGTTTTCATCCTATATTTGTCACAAGGTTGTTTGAAGGTTGTTTTTTTTTTTTTTTTTATCGCAGTTGCGATTTTCCTTACAAACATCAAACAAGAAATATCGATACGAGATGTAAAGGTTCCTTCCTCACTTCTTTTTTCGAAAGACGGCCAGAAATGACAGTAATAGAGACACTAAGAGAGACATGGAAGAAGAAAAAAAAGGACAGATCAGTGATGTGTAGATGCTGTTAGCACTCACACACACGCTGTTTTGAATGTGGAGTCCGGGGGGATTTCCTCTCAGTAACCTGCCCGATTTCAGGCATCATTTGATTACTTTCCAATCTGCTTCATTATTTATGCCTGTCATTGATCATTAATTCATGGACTCTCTACGGGCCGTCTGCTCTGTCTGCTTCCTCTCTACCTGACATGACTGACGGGGGACGACTCCCTTTTCCTTTCAGTGTTAAGAAAGAAATATAGTAGATGCATATCTCAGGAGAATATGTTTTTCGTAAAATAAACGTGAACATTTTAGGAAGGAAATCATAGTTAGATCCCAAGAATGAAGGGAAAAACATTTGCATTATATAAGGAATAGGGAGAGTGTGGCGTGATGAAGCAGCATCACAATCCTCAAACCTGGGATGACTGTGGGATGGAAAAAATCCTTTAGATGGTATGAGGAAGAAACCTTGAGAGGAACCAGACTCAAAAGCGGAACCCACCATCATCTGGGTGACACCAAGAGCATGAATATAAATCATTAAAACATGAGGAATATCATGAGCAACGGAGTGTGTGATTAGGAGTAGTGTCCTTTCTGCAGTCTTATACAGTCAGTTGCAGTTGAGGAAGCATGTGCTCCTGAGCACCTCACATCTGAGATCATTATACATTGAACACCAACTCCTTGATGCCTGAGCCTTGAAATGATCAGTGATGGAGAAACAGCAGAGGTTAAGAGGCTGTTTATCCTTAAAGTCCCAAATCTTCATGAAGTGGGATCCAACTGGCACTGGAACATGAGATGATTCCTTACTCATCCTCCATCCAAGTATTTGATTCTTGCATACAGTTGTGTACATCACAAAGAAAGAAAGGTGCTTTATACTTGTCAATATACAGCATTGTGAAAATGCATGTCCAATATGATGTTAGGAAGCTGTGGTGAGAGCACAGAGTCAGCCATGATACAGGGGCCTTGCTCAGGGGCCCCAAAGGTGGCAGCTTGGCAATGCTGGGGCTAAAACCCCTGACCTTCCGATCAGTAATCCAGAGCCTTAACCACTGAGATACCACCTCCCCACCACCTCACTGCACTACATTAGAATGTGTAATATGGCACGTGTACCACATATGCAGTACATTTCAGAAAAAAACGTTTTTTGCTACTTCGAGGTAAGAAGTTGTGATGAGAGCATTAGTGTAACCCTACAGTTCTGCTTAAAGTGTGTGTGAAGTAAGGGTTTGTGTGTGTAGCTATTGAGAATCTCTCCGAATAAGGACTGATATGGAGGAGAATGAAACACTGACCTGCATCTATTATTCACATAGAGTTCTCATATACACTGTTCATACAAGTCCATTCAGAGACGAGATCTTTTATACTTTGAGTCAAGTAGAAATACAATAGGAGGATATGTGTGTGTGTGTGTGTGTGTGTGTGTGTGTGTGTGTGTGTGTGTTGCTCAACCCCAACCCCATTCCTTCCAGATGTTTGTTTCAGGGCTGACTTGATGAATCATACGCATGTTTTACACCAGATGCCCACGTTGTATATTCGCCAGTGAGTTTGTTTTTTAATATTTTACATGGCGCTCGAGTCAAACAGAATATGTCATATTTTCTCCATAACAAAAGATTATGAAGTACAAGTATGTCCGTTATTTGGCTGCAGTATAACCATCATGCTAATGGTAATTGTAATGGGAGCAATGGAATTGATGGTAGAAGCGTAGGAGAGCCTGTCCATCTGTACATGATGTAGAAATTGTGCTTAAATACAAAAAGTAAAAACTGAAAAATGTAATATTGATGTTGAAACTGTTTTGTGATGCAACGAGACGGTAATCCAAAATACAGCATGTCACAACATTATGGGAGAAATAAAAGAGAAATATCGTGCTCGAGTCGAGACAAGAGCTCGTTGCATGGTGTTGCATTCTGTCATAAGGACACAGAAATGCCTAAAGATATGGAATAGATGATGTATAGAATAATCTACACCTTTATATTTTGTAATTTTTTAGTTTTTAGATATAATTAAATGGTACCAAATATAAGTGTATTGAAATTTAAGACTAATCATATACGCAGAACGTAATTCTGGCATCTCAGCAAGAAGAATCTGATTAGTGGTGTGAGATTTTTTCTCCTTTTTTGCCCTTTTTTTTGCCTATTTTGAAACATACAGTATTAAGTTTCTTCCAGGGAGTTAATATAAATAAATGAATATATAAAATGAATTAATTGAATAAATTATAATACAAATTGTATTAATACTATATTTTAGGTTAAGACATTAATGACAAAAAAGAGAAAACTAAACCTGTACCATGATATTAGGTATCTATCTATCTATCTATCTATCTATCTATCTATCTATCTATCTATCTATCTATCTATCTATCTATCTATCTATCTATCTATCTATCTATCTATCTATCTGTTTATCTATCTGTCTATCTGTCTGTCTGTCTGTCTGTCTGCCTGCCTGCCTGCCTGCCTGCCTGCTTGCCTCTCTCTCTCTCTCTCTCTCTCTCTCTCTCTCTCTCTCTCTCTCTCTCTCTGTCTGTCTGTCTCTCACTCTGTCTATCTCTCTCTGTCTGTCTGTCTGTCTGTCTGTCTGTCTGTCTGTCTGTCTGTCTATCTGTCTGTCTGTCTGTCTATCTATTATAATATTATAATAGATTTTAGATTTTAAATTCCTCCTCACCTCACCTGATTGAGCACAAATCTAGTGAAAGGTCTTCCCAGAAGAGTGGAGGTTACACTTGTTCTCTCGTCACAGCTTTATAGCTCTCTTTATGTTTCTGGCGTCCGAATTTCTATTATAGTTTATTTACCAAGTAAACCGGCATCAGCAAAAATTAATCCGGTATAAATCCAGATTAGTGCAAATGCATCGCTTGTGAGTGTCCCCGGTATACGAGCTGCGGGTTTAACACTGAGATTTAATCACAGATGAAGGATAAACATGGTTGCGCAGGTGCTGTGATTGACAATGAGGCCTGGTGAGGATTCGGGCTGTAATCTCATCTCACCTCTGTTTTTATCTGACCTCCAAACACATTCTCTGTCCTTAACGACCTGCGTGTGATAACGGATGAGTATTTAAAACGTTTCACCGGCCTCAAAACGATGCTGCACAGGAAAATGTGTTGGAGATCATGCTTTGATTTTATGAACAGATTTATTCGTTAATCGTGATTTCACGTATTGCTTAAATCGTCATTTTGATTAGACTCTGATCTAAAAAATTTAGATCAGATAGATAGATAACTTTTTTGAGCCTGTCTGTTCTGTAAGAAATGGCGTGAATAATTTTTCAATAATTTTTTCAGAAAAAAAGACAAAAATAACTCAAAAGCCCATAAGAAATTGCACTGGTACTTTATACCCCCATTGTAAGTATATTCTATAATTACAAGGAAGAACTTTGTTTATCTACGTTTACACGCTATCACCTTCCAAATAGTCCCTTTGCACAGCGATACACAGCCATGATTACCATTACTTCATGATATGTAATATATGATTGTAGTAAGTGGTTGTATAAGAGTGGTTGTTCTGGTGCATCTTGACATCAGAAGTCGCACACATCTTTAGGGTAAAAAAAACCTGAAATTGGTGGAGTAACTTGTGGAGTAACATGATTGACGTGCGACTAGAGATGCCTCTTTGTCCCTGTTGGTTATCCGCAAGGACCTTTATCAATACTAAACTCTTGACATAACTCGAAATTTTGACATGCAGTTTGCTTTTTGTAAGTCTAATGTTTTTTCAAATAATAGAAATCACACAGGGGTCCATGACTGTGGTCAATAACAAGTTGAGCAAGCAGCTCTTGGCGATGTGTGGTCTGAACTGATCCTCTCTGAGGTGGACTGATATATCAAACTGGCTTCAGTTATAGAAGCTGCCCTCTTTACATCTTTCGCTCTCACATCATACACATACAGGCCCAGACACACCCGCACACACACACACAAACACGCACACACACATGTATACACACATATACACAAAATAATACAAATACAGCTCAAACATCAAATCAAACATCAACATGAAGCAAACAAAATGATTTCGGTCAGGCAATAGTTTTTGGACCCAAACCTGTTCCAGGATGATGATGCCCCTGTGCACAAAGCCAGCTCCATGAAGATATGCTTTCCATGGCCTGGACTGAAAGATCTCCTATTGAAACACCTCTGAGATGAATGTGGTCATCACATAACACCGTTATAGCTGAATACATCCTACACAAATCCTCCACAAGCACACTCCAACATCTAGTGGAACATCTTCCCAGAAAAGTGGAGATATTATAACAGGGGACTAAATGTGGAATGGGAACGTTCAAAAAGCACCTTATTGTCCATAAACTTTTGTCCATATCATGTTCACTCCCCACTAATGATCTCTGCTGAAGTTTTATTTGTCTTCTTGATGTCTCTACACGTTTAACGAGAGGCTGTATATGACAGGATCAGATGAAACCGCGGTTATACGTTTTTATTGAATGGGAAATCATCGCTGTATAAAATATCCGACCCGATCGAGCCGTAGGATTGTTAGACTGAAGGACTGAATCATTTGAACCAATTAACTGGTGTTTTTTTATATTATATCATCATACTTTGGTCCACATTATCTTCTGCTTGCACAAATCTGTATAACCCTAGGATTTTATGTCTCATACATGAGCAAATGATCTGCCAATGAAGATTACACTTGGGTCTGTTAAGTCTGTTCATGGATCATTTTTGACCAAATTAGGAGCGATTTATACGTAGCTGACATTTCCAGCTTCCTGTGAACAGAGCTAGTGGAACACATGACTTTTTATGACAGTCCCTGCACAAATCATAGGAATAAAACGATTCAAAATGTGCACATCTATTAACTATCAACAATCCGGCTTGCCTGATTTTCCCAGCACATTCGAGCCGTTCTAAATGTTTACTGTTGATGTCAGAGTCATTTTGCGGAGATGTCAATAGAGGCTTGCTCGTGGAAAAGACTGAAAATAATGATGCTAATGTAATTAAGCCTTTAAAAGAAAAAGACAAGTGGGAACCAAAAAATAAAAAACCCACCATTCCCCTTTCCCTCCATCAGCACACCTTCCGGAATGGAAAACATATTAATTTCGCTGTAATTCCGTCCTCTGGTGTATATTAAAAGCTTTTTGGCTGTTTATTTCCATCAGAGTCTAGCTCAAAGGCATGCCGGTGCGCCTTATTTTCATGGCGATCACAGCGGGAAAGCTAATTGCATTGTGTTGCGTCGTGTTCACTGCGTATGAGCAAATTGCTCGCTCAAGGCAGTGCATGCTGCTTTGCGTGATTGCAGGGGTCCTGAAGTCTTTCTGCAGTGTAATGGCTTTATCGTGCTGTGGATTAACACTGCCAGCTCGACACAGTCCCCATTCTTGCTGCCTTTGTTAGCAGCGCTGACCTGTAGGGCCTTTAATATACACTGCTTTGGTTTCTCCTTTTAACCAACAAGGAAAAATGAGCTCAATGGATTTAGTCAGTTTGAGATATGACCTTATTTTTTTTCCATCCTTTATTGTTATTATTTGTTTTTTTCCTTTTTTTGCGATTTTTCCAGGTAGCTTTAAAAAACAGCCCCGTTATAGAAGTGTGTGTCTGTGTATGTATGATACCTTAAGGATTTATTTAATGCAACAACATTTTTATTTAATCTCTGATTTTGCGATTAGATACGGGAAAAGCCCTGCTTTAAAAAGGGGTGGAGCTAAAATGGTTATATAATCAAGATTTATTCCATGAAATTTTTCTGCTACAGGAAAGTCATGATGAAAGGGTTCGCATATTTTGTGGGGTTTTTTTGGGGTTTCTTAGTAACAAGCTGAATTTTTTATCATCTTTGAGAAAGGAAAGAAGCTATATATGTTTTGGTAGCTATAAAGGAAGTATTAAATTGTTTGGGAATGTTTTGCAACCAAAACAGCATCAGGGTAAACTGAAATTCTTGCGCTGCCTTTCTGCCTCGACACCCAGACACCCAGACGGCAAAACACTCAAACATCCGGATGCCCAGATATGGTGCAAAATGATAAACAAAATTTTATGCAGTAAAAAAAAAGTATCAAAGGTGAAAACATTAACATGTATACACAAAATTTGTTAATATTTTAACAGTGAAAAATATCATTAAATTTTTATTTACATTTATTTCTTGGTTTGAAAAGTTGAAAAAAATTTTTTTTAGTGTGCGCCCTCTATAGGTCATGTGGCAATGCAAGGCTGAGGCGGGGCCGCTGTTTGCGCTTACCACCATTAAGTGTAACACAAGACCGTAATACACAAGACTCTTTAACACTACCAAGCCAAGTTAACTTGTTAAAACCATTAAGTTTCTTCTCTTTACGTTTATTTTGCTCAAAATAAATATCACCACCTTACTTTTGATACATTCATCTCTTCTCACGTTTCATATACGCGTCAATCCGAGAGAGTTTCACGACTACAGAACATATACATGGCAAGTCTAGACACAGCAAATGTGGTACAGTGGGAGATATTACACGTAAAGTACAGGGCCAGTAAGAGTCTGATATGAGTCTGTCCATCATTCTGAAGTCCATAGAATAAAAGTTGCACTGTATTGGAGGAAAAGTGGGTTGTGTTTGCGTGGCACTATATCATTAAATTTAATTGTGAATTTCAATAAATGTACAAAATTGTTCTTTATGAAGGTAATAGTCTAAAATGGCTATCCTATATGAAGAATAAAACGCTTCAGGTTTCCCCACACTGGTCCTGCTAGTGTTTGTTTCACCAGTAAGTTTGTGTTTTGTCATCCTGGCATCTGTGTTCCTGGTACTGAGTGTGGGAATATGAGTGGTGTGTTAACCCTGTCTGCTGGATGTCAGCTTTAAGGAGCAGATCATGTCCCTGTGGCAGATGGAGAGTAATTAGGCATAAAGCACTTGATATGTATGCCAGTATGAATGCAGGGTCAGTGTACAGGGCAGGCAGGTTCTTAGTGGTGTTCCTGTACTCTGTACACACTCCAGCAGCTCAGTCAGGTACCTTGGCATAGAGCTAACGTGTGAAGAGTGCATGAAAGATCTGAATGTAGAACCATTTCCTTTTCCACAGCAGGTTCATGCAGATGAAGTCCAAACTAAATGTTCTGTGTGAAAGTTTACTAGTTGTAGCTAGAAGGTTTCTTGAGGTTTCGTGAACGCTCCTTTTCAAGTTTCTCTTTAAATAACGATTCCATATAGTGCATCTTTAAAAAGCTAGAAACACTGATATATATAAATAAAAATAAACAGTACGAGAAATCCTATTTTATAAGACTACATCTGAAGGAACTATTTGCTTTTTCTTTAAAGGTTCTAGTTAAATCTTCCTTAGGAAACTGAGCCATTGAATGAAATCTTGAAATCTTTTCTGAGGTCCCATTTATGAAGTTCTTATCACATGAACTACCTGTTTCTGCAGATGTTGGCCCACAAGTACCAACCTAATAACACATGAGATTTTTGTGAATATTAAAACTTAGAAATAATGAGGATGGATTTTTCACTTCAATTAATACGAACAGTTTTGCACTCTATCATGACACTGAAATCTCAATCAGGGAATTTCATATGGTTGGGTGTCCACAAGCTTTTTTCCATGAGGTGTCTTTCTATATTTAATTCCCATTTTTATAATTCCACTAAAATTTTTATAGTCAATTTTTGTAAATTTTAATTGTATATTGTTACTTTACTTCACATTTTAACTTGTGTATAATTGTATAATTGTGTTTCTAATAAGTGTACATTCAGAATTTGTATATTTTAGTGAAACTGCATGGTAACAATGTCCTCTGTAAAAAAAAAAAAATATATATGGAAAATTAAAAAGATTTACAAATACATTTGAATTAAATTAAATTGAGCTGAACTGAACTGAACTGAACTGAACTGAATTGAGGAGCCTTTTTTCCTTAGAGCTCCTGTGAGGTGAATCCCTGTGGCATGTGTGTAATTTTCTCCCAGAAAAGGTTTCAGGGTCTCTTCGGAAAATTTGAACGATTGTCCATTTACAAGTGTGAAGGTGGACAATGTGAATAATTTTCAAATACAGCAGATTGAATGGTCTCTAGTCAAACAAAATAGCATTTGGCGAGCATGTCCTGCTATTCGCCACTTTCCCATCTGTGTGTGTGTGTGTGTGTGTGTGTGTGTGTGTGTGTGTGAGTGTGTGTGTGTGTTTTTCAGGACCCACACTGTGCCTTTTCCTGGCCAGCGTGTGGAAATTGCGGCGCTGATAGCATGCCACGCTAACCAGCCGCTCAGTCTTGCTGTATAATGCAGCCCAAAAGAATCAATCTCTCCATGTCTTGGAACAAAGCCCTAAAATTGGATGTCTCTTGTTTCTGGATGTTTGCGTAGATGAATTTTGACAAGCCGGCTCTGCGGTGGGTAAAATCTACAGCGAGGCCGCAGTGCACAGTGTGAGAGCGTGTGTACGCTTTTATAGTGCTTAAAACAAACAGCTGTACATTTGGCCTGGTTTCTGAAGCATCCTCCGTCTCTCTCACTCTCTGAAAGCCCTGTGGAGTCGAGTGAGAGCTGAGAGGTGACCTCTGCTTTTAGAGTGGACGCTGTTGGGGTTATTGGTCCTGCCTGACAGCTTCTTGTTGTTTTCCCACAGACATGAGCATGACCGGAGAGCTGAAATCAAGCCGCTCGAAGACAGGAGGAGTCAAGAGGCCGAGCAGTGCTGTGTATGGGTGAGTGTAAAGTGCCTACAGCTCTTTCTAAACTTTCTCTTAGACTACACAAAAAATGCCTTGGCACTACAGGAGCTCAGTGTTGATATAGAAACTTAAAAAAACTTGACATACAAAACCCACCAGCACAGATTTTATGACGGGATAAAGAATCATTGTTTGTGCAAACTTGTTTCTTTATAAACCGTTGATTCTCCACAATATTTCAGGTTTGAAAAACACCTGAATTTCCTCATCTTCATTTTCCTTCTCCAATGCTTCCCAGAACTTATTTACACACATCATCATCACCTACAAATCTTTTTTTGAAAACCTTTTCATCTAAAGAACAAACCTAATTTTTACTTTCACCTTGTATGGACCCAACAGCAGATGGATTCCTTGTAGGAGAAGCTTCTAAGTAGAACCACTTGAGCAAACACCTGCTTGCTGGTTTACTTTGTAGAAATTATTCTAAAGTCAAACTCTTTATAAACTGGTTAACCACATCAGAGAACCTTTCAGAAACCTTTTTCCCCATCCATCTGTGAATCCTAGATAGAACATTAGAAACCCATCTGAACAGAGCTCTTTTTTAAGAATGGAACAGCAGGTCATCAGTCCATCAGAGAAACTTTCAAGTGGAACCTTTTAACATTTTGTCCTCCTTTATAGAAGAAAGGTGATGACACCTACAGAATAGTGGGCAATGATGCAAGTTAGTAGAGAAGAATAAAACGTCAATATGCAATATTAGTATAGAACGTCACCAGCATGTGCTAGTAGTAAAGAAATCGAGCAAGATGACTGGCTATTTTAGACTTGTGGTCTCTGTACAGGTCATCCCAAAGTTATGATGGTTCGATTTACTACTTTTCGATCTTATGATGATAGCGATATGATAAAATTGTTGTGCGACAGGCAAACGTAGCAGTGTATATGTGGTACGACACGTTGGGACGCTGCGAGGAGTTGATTTGGCGTTAGAGTGCCTGTTTTTGGTGTTTTTGGTGTTTCAAAGCCCAATTTTAGCTTTTGTTTCTATCTTTTTTATGTGTCACCTGAAAAAGAGCGAACCAGTGCATGCTGTTAAGTTTATACATTACGGGAGTGTAAATTTCTCTGTTTTGCCAAATTATGTGCTATAATTTGTTACATTATTAACAAAAGAAAGTACACTACCCCATACTGTTCACCATTTTTTAAGACTCCTGGGTAGGCCAGGCCATGTCTCATCTTATATAATTTTAGGTTACGATGGTGTAAGCTATATTTATAAAACCTAAAGTGTCATTTTGTTGCTTTTGAAGGTAAAAAAATCTCACAATCTGATTTTAATCAGCCACACATGAACAGGAAATGAACCTCAGAACAAAACACTGATTTCTATTTTAGCCTCGATATTGGAGGTATGTAAAAGCGTGACAACGAATCCCGCTTTTCCCTACGCCAGTATTTGACCGCTTGTTGCGTTTTCGCCGCGTCTCCATTTTCATTTCTGATGCCACGATTTATTCAATATGGCACCTGAGGGGAACGTATTCACCTGGCGATGGCGCTCCCAGAGATTGGAGTTTTGATGAGAAAACGACTGCCTTTGGTTTGTGTCCAAATATAACCTCGTGCCACATCTCCTGGGGACACTGACTGATATGATGATATCTCATCACCACCCCAGGATGTTTGCGTTGGCAGCAGAGGCTCCGCTTTTCAGTCTCAGAATGGAACATTTACTTTAATGATTTCTTTCGCACTTCCTCTTTTTTCAACTGCTGCTCATTTTTAAGTCTTGTGCCATTAATCTGACCATGACTGCTTTTGTTGATGTTGATGTTGATGATGGTATGGTGACTTGGACTGTCGAAAGCAGGTTGAGTGTTCGGGTTTAAATCTGAGCCTGTTTATTTTATTTTATTTATTTCACTTGTCATTCAATGCAACATAATTGATGCACCATCCAGAGTTGCATCATAGAATAAATATCTATTTACCTCAGTTTGGGGATCTGTGCCCATCTTTGAAGCTGGTAGAATGTATTTTTCGTATTTTTTCAACCTGCCATTTTTTCTCTCTTTGGAGGTCAATATGAACTTAATATTTGGTATAGAGTTTATGAGACAGAGTGAAAATCACAAAGGGAGATGAAAGGTACAGAAGTCGTAAGAGGCCATGCATTCAAATATTTGAACACAACTTAATTTTCTCAACACAACAAAAGTTTTCTGTTTTCTTGTGATCTTTAATTTATATGAAATTGACTACATGTTCATCTAGGTTACGTATCAAGAAGCTTGGAATGAGACGCTGCGTCAAAAATGCTTTGAGAAAACTTCTGTATGACTACGCTCTCAACCACATGTGTAATCTGTCCATTGGAAGGGAGCGGCAGGGTGACATCATGACCAGGAAGCTAAAAATGCACATGCAGTGGAGATGGCTCTAGCTTTGAAGAGAGAAGGAAGCAATTTCCCCTGGGCCCACAGGAGGATCTGCCATGCCAGCTTGTAAAGGAGGCGAGAGCGCAGTCCCCCCTTGTGGTTGATGTAAAAGACCATGGATGTGTTGTCCATATGGACCAGCACATGATGGCCCCTCAGGTCTGAGAGAAAATGCTTAAATGCTAGAAGCATCGCCAAGCATCTCCAGGCAGTTTATGTGCCACAAAAGATGGTGCTCTTTCCAGAGGCCTTGATTAGAGCGACCACTCATGACCACCCCCCAGCCCGTGAGGGAGGCATCCGAACCCTCTGTTCCTGAGCCACCACTGCAGGGGTCACATGTGCAGGAGGCCAAGCGGCACCACATTGGACGCAGCTGCCATTAGACCCAGCAGATCTCTGTATTGGAGAAAGCACACTTCTCTTGGCATTTAGTCTTAACCCCAACTCCTTTATATGTGCTTAAACGACACATTGACGCCTAATCGCCAAGTGCTCCGGCATAAATTGCTCTTTTTTGCTTAATTATGTACAAAAATATGTTAAATGATTACAAAAGACAGTACACTACCCCATACTGATCACCATTCTTTAAGACTCCTGGGTAGGCAGGGTCATGTCTCGCCTTACGATCATTTCAATTAACGATGAAGTCATTGTAACGCATCTCCATCATAAGTCGGGGAAAACCTCTACTGATCACGAGGAAACAATGTTCACGAGGAAATTAAGTCATGATCATGGGAAAAGAAAGAAAGAGATATTAGAATGCATGGCCTCTTAGGACTTTCGTAGAAAGACATTGAAATGTAGGTGTGTTGTATGGTTGGTACAGTGTCATGGTAACTCATGGTGTAGGAGCAGATGTTCACATGGACAGTTTCCACTCGACTGATTTTTTAAGAATTCCAAACTGATTTAATTTAATAGATGTTCACCCTTTCCATACCGCCTCCATCTCTTTCCCCTCTCTCCATCTCTTTCTCAGCTTTAATGGAAAAGTCATGACAAAAAATATCTTTTTAATGCCCTTTTCAGATTGTATTATTTTTGCAACTGAAGCTGCAATAATGCAGCTGTTCCCAAAGTGTCAGAAGTCTCCTGAGTCTCATCCGAATCCATACTTTCAGTGTTTTTTAGTATTAAACTTCAACTTCTATAAAAATTTTATCTAGTTAATATAATATTGTATAGTAATATAGTATTGTCATTATGGTAAAAAGCTTTTTCTTTTTTTCTTACTCCCGAATAAACGCAATCTACGAAGTGCTCGTGTCTTGATGCTACATTTAAACCAGAACAAATGCAAATCTTGTTTTTAAATCTTAGGCCATGTCCACACTTATACATATTTCATTTGAAAACGCATATTTGTTCTTCCTGTTTTGGCCTTCCGTTTACACTGAGACCACTCAATAAAAAGGCAGCTTTTTAAAATTGTGAAAACGCTGCAACGTGAAAAACGGAGGCTTTTAAAAATGCTGACTTGTTTTTAGATGTCACCGCGACGCTTCAAAGAGCCGGAAAGTCAATTAACGGCAGGGGTAAATGACGCAGGTTGAAGCGACTTTTGGGAAACGATTGAAAAAGAAATCTGGACGCAGCAATGTTTAGATGTTTTAAGATGTTTCCAAATATATTCTGTATTAGTGTGGATGTAGCCTAACCTGATAAACAATATAAAATATAGTGAATGTTAAAAAAGGGCATATTAGAGGGTGGGGTTTTAGGGAAGTGTGGCAATCTTAGCACATTTACAGCGTATGCATTATACAGTATATGTTATGGTCATGTGACCTACTAATGATGAACGTCTACAGCAAACCAAAAATCCCGGATTGGCAGTAGGCAGCGTATACTGTATGTGCATACATTGTGAAAACATTTCCACCTGTATGAAGTACGCAATTAAAAGAGAATTTTGATCGATTTTCTCCAGAAATATTACATACAGGAATCACTCTTTAAACTAGTGTGTGTGTGTGTGTGTGTGTGTGTGTGTGTCTGTGTGTGTCTGTGTGTGTTGAAAGCCACAAGCACAGCCAGTGGTGCTAATACTTCTAAAATTTCTCCAATGGTTTGGCCTGTCTTGTAGAGCCTGGGATTTAGAGGAATAGAGGAATAAATGAGAGAGCAGAAGAAGATTGGATTTACGTCCTCCAGGACTCGGACTGTCTCACCACACACCACACTGTTTATATGATAAATGACACGCAGGCTTTCCCCTGTCCTGTCTTTATCTATTACACACTGGAACATCCGTCTCCGCTCGCTGCTCGTCGTTAGAGCTGGCATCTGCACTGCACTCGGCCTCATATCTATTTTTCGCTCAAATTGATCGCACTCACTTACACAACCGACTCTATTATAATCAGTCATGTATCGACACACAGTGAGTAAAAAAGAATAAAAAAAATGCACCTACAGCAGCCTGAATTGCTCTGTGAGAAAATATGACCAAATGCCCACTCTGTACACACATTGTATGGGCAAAAGTTTGTGGACACCTCAGCAAAAGATTGGTATTTGCTTTTTGGTCACACAGTACAGCTACTTCACTACTGTAAGCATCTAATCCATTTAGATCTACACTGAAATCGTTTAGTATTAACAAATACATGGTATTTGTTAATACTAAACGATTTCAGTGTAGATCTAAATGGATTAGATGCTTACAGTAGTGAAGTAGCTGTATTGTGCTAGCTAGCGATTACTATCCAGACTATTATCCATTATCCATGTTCCCTGTTTCTGTAACACTAATTTAGCATAAGAAGCTGTGTGTGAATGAATCAAGGCAGATTTCTACCTTTTGTTGTGGTTCGCACTTTCGTGCTGTACGCACACCTTTGAGTTTACATGTACCGTATTTTTCGGGCTATAAGCCGCTACTTTTTTCCCACGTTTTGAACCCCGCGGCTTGAACAACGAAGCGGCTTATTTATGAATAATTCCTGGGTTTTTCCCGGTTTCACAAACTTCAAGCCAAAAAACTGAACCCTATAACATTAGACCAATGAAATTTCCGAACGGAAACGAAAAAACGCACCTCACCTGTGTTCTGAGCTGCACGGCATCCGGAGAAAAAAATGTTTTTTTAAACGCACGACGATGCCAAAAGATAAACTCCCGAGAAAAAAAGTTGTGAAAGGAAGGAGGAAGACAGTGAACAATGACTTTCTTGGTCGGCTACTGTTTAGATACAAGCCGTTGTAACGCGTTGAGTCTGGGTGAAGGGAGAGCTCGCTAACTCCAGTTACAACAGAAATCATATAAGCACAGACAGGTTTCCAAAACTCTTTTTTATTATTCTTGGCAACAGCGTTACGGGTTAGTCAAAGAAACTTAGAAATGAGCATCAGAAAATAATAAGGACATAATCCTCGGTCTTGAACACATGCAGTAATACCGGAAAAAAGCAGTGGCATGCTATTCCCAAAATACCGCAATGCTCCTAAAGAAAGCGCAACATATTTTACCCGTTACACCGTGCGTAATGTGTCTTTTGTTAAAGCCTGTGTAAAGTTCATTAGTTTCAGTGTAGACAGGTGACAGGCTTATTTATGTTCAAAATAAAAATATTTTTAAAATTCAGTGGGTGCGGCTTATATAAAGGTGCACTGTATAGTCCGGAAATTACGGTACTTTTCTACTTTATCATGAGTGAAAAATTGGTTGCTCTACTTCAACTTTTTACCAGAGAATTTATTTGCATGAGGGCTTGCACTCGTACCAGAGTAAAAACGAAAGACTTTTTGTCTGTTGCGCATGTTTATTTTACAGCAAATAAACGTACGAGTGTCCACGTGTAAGTATCAGTTCCCTGAGTGTGTAATCGGTGTTAAAGAGACATTTCGGTCTGCCAGCTGTTCTGTCACAAAAGAGACCCCAGTGTTTATATCCAGATGTTCTCTCAGGCCTTAATGCACAATACACACAGACACACACAGACACACACTCGTACTCATACACTTATTAATTTGGAGAAGATGTGATTATTCAGCCATTATGAGCAATATCCAGTGTAGTGTATCAGTGCAGAGAAGTGTGACTATCGTGTGTATGGTTTTGCTCATTTCCGGAATCCGGGTAAGATTGGACATCATGATAGTGGATAGGAATGTCTTAAAATTTTAGGGATTTTGTACTTCACTTGAAATAATTAAAATTTGTTGATTGTTGATAGTGATGGGAAAATCGGATAATTTTAGTGACTTGGTTTTTGAATCTTGTTCATCAAAATAAACAATTCTTTTTTCAGTTTATTTTGTTTCTTTAATTAGAAATAAAATAAATTGTTACATCATCAATAAGCAGATCCCCAACACATCTACATACACAAAGTTTGACTATAGTGTAATAATTTATATATGTATATATACGCATAGCTTCTATATGAGACATGTTGTTAGAGAAGGGAAGAAAAGAGTGCAGGGTGGAGAAGAGTGATAGCAGGAGTGATTTGTGATAGAAGAGTATCTGTGAGAGTGAAAGGGAAAGTTTATAGGACTGTGGTGAGACCTGAGATGTTGTATGGTTTAGAGACAGTGGCATTGAGTAAAAGACAGGAGGTGGAGCTGGAGGTAGCAAAGCTGAAGATGTTGAGGTTTTCGTTGGGAGTGACGACGATGGACAGGATTAGAAATGAGTTTATTAGAGGGACAGCGCATGTAGGACGTTTTGGAGACAAGGTGAGGGAGGTGAGATTGAGATGGTTTGGACATGTGCAGAGGAGGGCCATGGGGTATATCAGTAGGAGAATGCTGAGGATGGAGCCACCAGGAAGGAGGAAAAGAGGAAGAACAAGAAGGTGGTTTATGGATGTGGTGAGGGAAGACATGCAGGTAGTTGGTTTGAAAGAGTCAGATGTAGAGGACAGGGGGGGTGTGAAGACGGATGATCCGCTGTGGCATCCCCTAATGGGAGAAGCCAAAAGAAGAAGAAGAAGAAGCTTTTATATGAGTCATGTGACCAAAAAAGAACGACTCGGACCACCAAATAGTCAAGCGATGAACTGCTCACTCTTTGAGACGCCTCATTCTTCTGAGTCACATTAAAGACTTGTTCAAAATGAATGAATGAATCGTTCATAAACCCATTACTACCATCTACGTCACTTTAAATGTGTAAAATAAATGAATTTGGGCTAGCTCTTTGACATTCGCTCAGTGTCGTGGTTTTTCGGTAAATAAATCACACTGTAAACACAGACAGGACGTAAATATTTACCAGGGCTTGTCGAGACAACTCAGCAAGTCCTCTGAGTCCAAATTAAAAGCTGTGACACAGCTGGTGTCTACACTGCTAAAGCTACAAGATCCATCATCTCGTAGCGTGATGCACACCTTCAAATGCGGCTCCTCTAGATTTATGGCTCATGGTGCAGTGCCAACATTGTTAACAAGAACATCCTAGCAGGTATATAGAAGAGGGGAAAATGACCACAAAAACCTAAATTTCAATCTAAAACAAGGGTCAAAGTACCAGTGTTTAATGTTCCAAAAGGACAATTTGAATAAATGCAGGAGAAGATTGTGCAGGAGGGCAAATTACCTCGAAAGTGGGAAGAGGTTGAAACTATCTCTTACGTGCATGAGTATATTTTTCCTTCAGTAGAGTGCTGTAGAGTGAATGCTTGTGAATATAAAATGTAAGTTCTTATTAACCCTTTTAATACTTTTTTTTCTGTTCATAGTGTGAGCAGCCATGCTAATTTGAACATCATTTGCAGACACCCTTTCACTACATCATAAGATCTGTATCTGCTTTTTAAACATCCCGTTCTAAATTTAGTCTACAATTGCTGTTATAATAACCTCCTCTCTTCTCGGAAGATGTTCCACTAGATCTGTGGAGGTTTAAGCACATTCATCTACAATGGTATAATTAAAGTCAGGTACTGATGTAGGTGAGGTGAGGAGAAATTTCGTCAGCATTTCAATTCATCCCAAAGGTGATCAATACGGTTGAGGTGAGAGATTTATAGCAGGAGATCTTCTCCTTCAACCCATATCTTCCTGTAGTTGGCTTTGTGCACAGTGGCATTGTCATGCTGGAACAGGTTTGGATCTTCTAGTTAAAGTTAAGGGAAAATGTTATGCTACTGCTTCCAAAGAAGTCCTATAAAATTGTGTACTTTGTGGTAACAGTTTGCAGAAGAACCGCATTAACTGTAGCTGGAAAAGTCAGGTGTTCCACCTGTCACGTACTTTACAGCACTCCTGGAGCACAGAAGGTTAAGCGCCTTTCTCAAGGGCCCAGGACTAGCAGCTTGACTTTACCAGGGCTCGAACCCCCAACCTCCCGATCAGCCTTAACACATTGGGCTAACTAGCTCACCTTACAGTTATCTCAGTTATACAGCTGAGCAATTGAGGGTTAAGGGCTTTGCTCAAGGGTCCAGTAGTGTCAACTAGGTGGTGCTGAGATTTGAGCCAATAAAATTCTGATCATCCTTCCCACTGAGCCACCACTTCCTTAGAAGAGACTCTTGTGGGTGAGAGACCATCCCATGCTCCTAGCCTTTTTGTCTTTCTTGGTCAGAATAAAAAATAAATAAATAAATAAAAATAGCAGACATTGGCAAGACTTCGCAAGAAGATAAAGACACAAGAGGGTATAATAGACCAAACAATAGATAATCATCGGATTAAACATAGGAGATGGACATAAATGGGAGGATTGTATAAGTTCGAACTAAATTTGCCACTGCCACAACGGAAGCATAAATGTTGGCTCCCCGGCGCGGTGTGTTTCTCTACTCGTTAAATCCCGATTATAGTCTGATCATCGTATCTGGTTATATCTCCGGTGCAGCGGCAGTGTTCCGTACCCTCGAACATGCCATCATCTGTTTTCATTACCGCCAATGGAGACAGCAGTCTGGTCAGGCAGCACAGGCTGCGAGGCTAAAATAATAGGCCCACTCCATCTGTTACGAGTGGCCCGTGCCTGAGGAGATGGTGGAAGAGGAATAAAGATCAACAGCAGGTCAGGCTGTTGATAGCCACGGTGGGCTTTGCGGTGTTGAGGTCACATGACTGGGAAAGCTTTATTGTTAATGAGGTGGCGCAGTGGGAGAGGGTCTGTTACCGTCCCACAAAACTGTAATAATAGTGTGAAAAGAGCTGCTGGGTCGAGCTCAAAGAAACAGAACCGTGGGGCTCGGGGTTAGTTTGGCTTGTCTATATAGATCCTGTTGTGCACAGTCAGGGATTATTGTGCTGTTTTAGTTCTTTTTGAGGTTCTTTATTACTTAGGCACGGTCGCTTCGGTCACCCGGGTCATGCTGTTTATTGTATATTTATATGATTGGAACAATGAGATTAAATGATCCTGTGGAGTTTACTTACTTTCAATAAAAACAATAACATTTCTATTCAATTTATTTTATTTGTAAAGACCTGTTTACATCCAACATTGTCTTAAATCAGCTTTACAGAGATAAAGAGTTTATAAAGTAAAAAAAGTAAATAGTTTCATGCCTATATGTTTGTTTCTTTAAATTCTAAGTCCCTAATCCAATAATCCCTAATTAGCGAGCCAGTGGGACCGTGGCAAGGAAAAGCTCCCTGAGATGGCATACCAGACAGGGAACCCATCCTCATCTGGGTGGCACCGAGTGTCCACTCATTACAGTTCCATTGTTGGGGTCATGGATTGACTTCATGGATCTTTAGGCTGTATATGTGGATCCATCCCCAGCAGCACAGAGTGGTCTTCAATTGAAGAGAACTCCATCCAGAAGTAGAGTATAAACAGTATTTCTAGACACAAGATTTAAAATGCCTCAAATGGCTGTGAGTGGAAATTGAAAAAATAATTGAAATACATGAATCCCCCGCTTTAACGAGGTGCGAATCTCGTTAAACTCATTTGTCTCAACTTCTTTTTTGACGTCATAGGACACTTCAACCAATAAACAAGCAGAGAAACTATGCTACTAATAGGCTACTTATTATCTGTATACTGTACAGTACATGTACTTACTTTAAATGTGATACAGTAAACTGTATTTCTACCAATTTACACATAATTCATCTCGCTATATTTCTGCAAATGGTTTTTGTGTGTGTTTAAATTGTATTTAAATTGTGTGGGAGGATGAATTACAGCTTAAACAATAAAAAAATGTAATTAAAATTGAAAAATTATTAAAATTATTTTATTTGGGGTGGCGTCCATTTATAGTTTTTAGAGTATTTTTCGTTTATGGCAGGCGGTTTTACGGCGTTACCACCGCGATAAACGGGGAATTACTGTATTTTTGATTTCTGTAAATGGTTTTATCAGGAAGGGCTGTTATAGAAAAGCTACATTTTACAATTCCCTGTCCAAAGTGAAATCCTTTCCATTAGCAGCACATCCTATTTTGTTCTATTCCTCCTACACCTCAGCAAGTTGCCAACAATTCATTTCCATTCATTGAAGAATGACACGTCTTTTTAAACCATTTATAGTTACACATCCAAGAAATCACGAGGTGGTATCAAAAAGTTTCGAGACGAGCTCAGTTTACAAGAAAGTACTTTATTTATCTACGTTTACACACCGTCACCTTTAAAACAGTCCCCCTGAACAGCAATACAGCGCTTCTTTTTTTTTTTTGCTTTCTTGTGACTTTCATGAAATAAAAGCGGCAGAAAATAAAAGCTTGTATAAAGCAGGGGTCTTAAATGTTTTTCAGATCAAAGACCCATTAGGCGATAGAGACATGGGGCAGGGGGCCGCCTGATACAAAATGTGCCAAACATAATTACTGATATTAATGAGAACCAATCATATTACGCTAGTTATATAACATTAAGATAATTAGAAGTATGTTGCTGTTGTATATGCGTCATTGTCTGTATATTTTTATATATTTAAGATAAGATTTATGCATCATAACAAATATTTTGCAATTAAAATCACAATTTATTAAATTGTTAACAGTTGCCTTTTATTTGAACAGATTTGCAGTTTCATACATTTTCCTCTTACAATAAGGTGAACTATTATACATTTACATGAACTTCAGCTTCAAGATAAATAGACTTTTAATGTAAAAATATTTGTAACATTCAATATTTTATCTTCTATGTTTTTACCCATGTTTTTTTTTTTTTTTTTATAAAAAGTTATTTGATTCATCATTAATTAGCGGACCCCCTGCAGTACCGCCAGGCCCCCGGTTGAAGGCCCATGGTATAAAGCATAGATTTAAGATCTATGAATCACAAAGCTTTCATACAGCGGAAAATTATACGTACTGCTTTTTAATTAGCGACAGATGTGACATGGCTTTAGGATACACCTAAATTTTCCACCAGTGAAGTCTATTTTTTTAAAAATATTCCAGCACTGTAATGATGCAGATATCTGCAGGGATCTTATCAATATAAGATAAAGAGTAAAAAAAAAAACATCCACACACAATCAACTGAATATATGCAACAAAAAAAAAAGAAAGAAAGAATGCTATACAGACTGCAGATAAGATCAGAACCCACAGGCAGAACTCGGGAGCAATATGATGAACCAGCTCGAGAGGTTCTCAGTGCGTTCAAACAGACGGCAGAATTCATCCATCCATCCACAAACCTTGACAGTGTATATTACAATCTGATCATTCGGCGACCCCCTTTAGGTTATCGCAGAACATAACCAGAGGTCTCGGCTAATGGAGTCGTTCCTGCCCGCGCAGCGAGAGGGAGAGAGTGAGCAAAAAAAAATAAAAAAAAAAACCCCGCATGCCGTTTGCCCCCTGGCGTGAACAATCCATCTCAAATTGATCTTGCAACCGACTGTGGCGGGCCACTCCGAATCAATCTCAAATTGATCTCGGCGCCAGAGGTGGAGAAAACTAGCAGCGGACCTTATCAAAAATATTGTGGTGTTGGGCAAATCTGACAGGCAAACTTATCACAAAGGAGCAAAGGAAATGGGCTCGGAGACCCCTCAGGCCCCTTATTCAGGACAGGCCCCTTCTGCACACACACACACACACACACACACACACACATCAACAC